>NC_056729.1:1235431310-1235621310 GCF_019279795.1 Protopterus annectens
TCAGTTAAAAAAAAAGTTTTTCTGAAAAGTGAATGGCTAAGACTGAGTAACTGGCATACATACAATAATAGCAGTTAGCCTGGAAAATTATGTTCTTTGTCAGTGTTATAGTAAAGATTTGCAACAAAACCGTTTTGAAAAAAAAATGCATTACCAAGGTTCTGGCTGCATTTTATGAAACTAAAGGTTGGTGTAACGTGCTGATTCCAAAAGTTAAACCCTTTGACAAGAAAGACAGATTCTTTGCTGAGTAAAGTAAGAAAAAAAATATGTTGCTTTTAAAAACGTTAAAACCTCCAAATCAGAAAAAAGGGGGGCAAAAAAAGGGGACCACTGTTGTAAAAAGCAAGACAGAGGATTGATATGAATGGACCACCTCTTAACAGTGAGAAGGGAGTGGGATCCCTGCTATGTACTGAAACTAGTTATTGGCTGGCTGTATTAAATATAGAGAACAAAGAGGCAATACACAAAACAATATCTGTGCTACTATGATGAAAGATGGACAAGGGTTAAACTCTGCTAAGCAGCAGCAACATGGGTCCTGAAAAGAAAATGGAGTTGGTCAATCAAGTAGTGTCACAAACAGTGACAAAATGCAGCAGAATGACACCACTTTACATCACAACATTTCCAACAGGCTGGACTAAATGGAGGTTTTGCAGTCCAGTGTTGCAACCTGACAAAGCAAAATCTTAGAAAACAGCACGACCAAGACAGAAGACCAGATAACCATGACAAAGTACAAAATATTTTACTGACTTCTGTTGTACCTTCCACATGAGAGCGCTAAGGAAAGTCAATAAAATATTTTGTACTTTGTTTGCCGTGGTTATCTGTTCTTCTGTCTTGGTTGTGCTGCTTTTTATTTTTTTGATTGACTGTGGTTCTTAGTTTTGTCAAAGCAAAATTTTAGTTGAAGGTGATAACTCTAGCTTTAACATTTCTGAAATGAATGTGCAAGCAAACTGCTTTTGAATATGTTGTTAAAAAGAACAAAAAAAACAACTTGAACCTATAAATTATGCAATGGAATCATTACAAAAATATAATTATGCAGTATATGACTAACCAAGAATAACAGAATGTAAATAAGGCAAGACTCATGTATAGACCTTCAAAGGATAAAGGTAGAACATTAACTAAGACTGAAAAAACATTAAGGCAGAAAGGGGGCACCGACTCCAAGCAAGATAGCATTGTTTGAGCAGATGGTTTCTGAACATGAAAACACAATGATAAAACACTTTATATTTATTTTATTTTTACATTTGTTAACCGGGTTAGCCTGTCTGGGTTCATAGAAGCCCTTTTTCAGCAGAGACCCGAGGAGAAAAGTTCCCAAAAAAAAGTTTAAGTAAACAAATAGTAAGAAAGTACAGTTGTGTACACTTAACATAAATGTAGATGTTCTAGTGTATTCACTGTTGCAGTCATTACATTTGGGTTATCTGCCTGCAGGTAGCCCTCAGCCGGCCTGAATATCAAAGTCTTGGGTCCTGCGTTGGATGCTGTCTCTTCTTCCATGACATCAAGTAGTCAGGGGTATAAAGCATACAGCCGACGCCATTAAATCAGTTTTTCTTGCCCCAGATGTCAGGTGCCACCATAATGCGAAGCAATGATATATATATATATGAACTTAAGAGAAGTCTGTATACAACAAAAGGTGCTACATGCATGCCCATTTCCCGAAAGGAAGATGACGTACCCAATGCCAGTACGTTTATGGGTCAACTGAAGTGGGATCCGACTAGCCCATAGCATTCATCCCTACTGCTCTGAGCCAAGGGTAAGTTTATGTGGTGTACTCATCTTAATGAGTACTGTGCAAACTATGGAACTATAGTATTGGAGCAGGGTGCAAGGATCCACACCTGCCCTGAGTAGAGGAGTCCAAATTCTCCTTGCTATAAAAAGAAGGTCAACAGAAATAGGATGTCAAAGAGGTTTGCCTCTCACTGGAGAAATAGTATAATGGAGAGACATTTGGCTTTTAAGTGAGTCTGAAACAGGAATAAACCTGAAAGGGAATAAGGCCCAAGGTCTAAGGAAAAAACAGAACTTGATGGACTAGAGTACAGAGCCATAACTAGGATGGAGAGAAAGGGGTTGGCTGCTATGGTCACAAGCTGTTAGGGGGTATGATCAGCAGAAAGCAATGGGGCAGAACTGCAGCTCAGGTACTCATTTATAAAGCCAAGCAGCAGACTTAAGGCTTAATAAATAAACGCCACTACAACACTGTCAGTTGTGCTGGAGCTGTGTGTGTGCTAACAGCTATAATATGGTACTTCCTACAGTTGTAGCAAGCACCTTGCTACAGTTAGAGAAGTACACAAGACTTCTTTTCCTTAATTTTGGGTTGAAGGGGCATCAGTCTGGGGAACTGCCAGGGTGCCAGATAAACTACCTACTGCCGAACAGACAGACACAAAAAGCAGTGAAAAAGCCTTTTTGCATTATTGGGGAAAAAAGCAGCTTATGTTATTTGTCAATTCCTCACTTACACTCCATAAAGATTTTTGTTTCGAACTTTAAATACAGCAGTGTACTATATGTTTTGTTTGACACACTGGGCAAACTACTGGAATGGGACTTCACCTGTATATATATATATATATATATATATATATATATATATATATATATATATATATATATACACACACACACGCACACACACTTCAGAAAGTCATATGGTCTCAACCACATGCTGTTTGACTTTCTGTTGAGTTGATCTTCTGATGTAGAGCCATGTAGATATCCATCTATACATATATGTATATATAAAATACATATAGATATGCGTGTGTGTGTGTGTTTGCGTGTGTGATGAGCTAAGCAATAAGTGAATAATCGAATGCTCAAAACAAGATCAAGCTTTTTACACTGAACGAACAATGAAAAAATGAAAAATGGTATTTTCTGCAGGGGGGTAAGTCGCCCTGCACATCCGTTTCTGATTAAATATACCAACTTGGAGATTATACTACTGTAGGTAAAAGGCAAATTTCCAGACTCTACTGTACCACAAGCTCGCATTAAGAGCTGCCAGCAGACACTTACAAAACAGAAAAAAGAGCAGTCACTCTTTTGAGCATTTGCTTACAGCACTCCTGACCATATGTACATACACACACACATATATATGTGTGTGTGTGTGTAATATATATATATATATATATATGTTTATACACACACACACACACACACACACACACACACACACACACGAGACAGGTATTCATTAACTTACTAAAATCCCTGAACTGGTCCATGTTAAAAACTCTACCTCTGAATGAAGCAGTACAGGTTAAGCCCCCAAGTTACAGACATCTGATTTGCAGACAACCCATAGATAAGAACGGCCTTCTGCAATGTTGGACATAACATGAACATAAATAAAAATCTTCTAAGCTGCCAAAATCTTACCTTAAAATTAGTAATTCTGTTGTATTTTCCTTTTCCCCATTCATGATGCTGCTTGCAAGTCTTGTTAGAGCAGTTACTTCCACCTTCACGGAAAATAAGAGATCTGATTGGTTAAGAGATCGCTGTGTTGGCGATCTGATTGGTCAAGATTGCTGGATTGTACAGTACACAGCATTTAAGCAGTTACTGTACTGTACTGTACAGTAGAATGGGCAAAAGACATTACAGCTCACTAGGGTCTAGGTAAAAATAGGAGGTCTGGCAGACATCTGAAAGTTCAGGAAAGAGTGGAAAGCATTCGTGGGTGATGCCTGTAGTACAGAAATGTGAAATGAAGCTTAAAAAAAGACAAGTTTAACATATTTTTTGTATGGTACCTTCTACTGTACTGTATTCCAGTACAGTACAGTAGAACGTTTCATGTACATGTTTAAACTTGCATACAAATTTGTCTTACGGACAGAGTAAAAAATGGATCTCGTTCTTAACCCAGGGACTACCTGTAAACCACTTTAATGCAACAATTCTACACAAAAAAGACACAGTCCACCACTTTAATGCAACATTTCTACATACCCTTAATAGCTTAGCTCCCTTTCGAAATAAAAGGACCAAACCCAACCATGCTCCTTGGCTATCAAAATTCACTAAACATCTTATGACAAACAGAGACAAAAATAGTAGTAGTTGCTAAAGAATAAAACTGATGTATATTTACAAAACTTCAGACAACTGTCTATTCTTCTTTCGGCTTTTCCTTGTTAGGGGTCACCACAGCGGATCACCTGTCCGCTCATGATTGGCAGTGAAGTTTTACAGTGTTGAGTTGCCAGCCCAGCGCCCAACCTTCCACAGAAGGCACACACACACACATACGCACTCACACCTAGGGCCAATTTAGAATGTCCAATCCACCTGCAGCATGATTTTGATATGTGGGAGGAAACCTGAGCACCCGGAGGAAACCCACGCGACCATAGGGAGGACATGCAGACTCCACACAGAAGGCACCCCAGCCGAGGTTCGAACTGGAGAACCTCTTGCTGTGAGGTGACAATGCTAACCACTGCACCACCGTGGCCGCCCTTCAGACAACTGTATAATCAGGTTAACAAAACAAGTAATGAAGGACAAAACTTTTGTATTCAACTACAAACCAACCATAAACACAGCCTCAAAAAATTCTGGTCTTCCATTTCTTCATTACTTAATCCTGGATCCAAATATGACTCCAGTCCATCTCCAGATAAATCCCCTCCTCAAAATGCAGAAATATTCAATACTTATGTTACTGAAAGCATATCAAATGTTACCAATAACTCTACCTTCCCTTGCTCACCACACTCACATAACCATATTCCCAATACATCTCATTCACAAAGCACCATGGATAACTCTCCACTTACATCTCACTCATTGTAATCCACACAGGCTTTATTCCAGTGTCTTCCACTTTCACACTGCATCCTGTTCCCACCTACCTCATAAGAAAACGTATGCTTAAGATCAAACCCTCTGCAAACAACATCCAACTGAATACCTAAAAACTGCTGCTGATCCCATTGCTCATTATATTAGCATTCCTATCACTAGATCCATCACTGAATCTTATGTCCCCTCCTTAAGGAAAAAAATCATTCATAATTCCTTTTCATAAAGGAGGCAAAGCTACTGAAGTAGATGATTACCTTCCCACTGCTATCTTATCCCCCTCTCTACACTTTTAGAAAAATGTACACAAACAATTTCTTAATCAACTAACCTCACTCAACATGGCTTTAGGCTAGCTCACAGCGCAACAGCAGCATCAGTATCCTTTACGGATGCCGTTAATAAAGCAAGAGATTCTGGTAAACCTTGTCTCAGCACCACTTCTCAACCTTTCCAAGACTTTGAAAGTTTCCCACCCCAAACTCTTATAACAACTCTATTATCCTTGGTATTTCACCATCCTGCCTACAGTGGTTTATTAGCTACCTCTCCAACAGACAGCAAACCGTAAAATGGCAAGGCTACTGCTCCTCATGCTTGGCTAACAAGACTGGGGTTCTCCAAGGCTCCATCCTTGGTCCCCTCCCTTTTACCATTTTTAGTAATAAAGTTCATACTTCTTCCTCTCAAAGCTCCTTAACTCAACATGCAGACAACTGTCCTATAATCTCCTCCAACCAGCGCAACACATCATACTCATCACTACATGGCTCTGCACTCTTAAACAGCTTGAATTTCCACACTATCTAAGCTACCTACAACTTATTAAGGCCAGATCTATAAACTTGCAGCCTGCCCTGCACTTACCTCTATATACCACAACTACATACCAATAAGGCCTTCCAATCTGAGGACAAACATCTAGTCTCCTTGCACAAGCCAAAAAAAAAAAAAAAAATCAGCTGGACAAAGCCTACAGTCCTCCTCTGTGGCTAAAACCTGGAACTCTCTATCCCCAAAAAATCAGGGCAAACCCTAACCTCATAAATTTTAAGCATAACTTAAAATATTTCTTATCTGAATCATGGATCTGCTCCTATATTACTCCCAACTGATTTCTTTACCTCTTACCACCCTCATACTACTCCTACCATCTACTCCCCCTCTTTTTTGCTCTCTAACCTATTTTCTCCGACATATCACTACTTTTACTCTTACTAGTCCAATACCTACTAGATTTTGCTGTTACTATTGCAATACCTGCTACGGCTTTCTTATCCTATTGCTGTCTAATATATAACCTATTTACCTCCTGTAGCACTGACTTGTGCTGAAATATTGACCAAACCTTACCCTGTATTGTTTATTTGTATTGATTACTAATAATTATGGATCCTTCATCTTTTCCTGCTCTTGAATGTAAATACTAATTAATTATTGTATTTTCTGTTTATTCAGTGTAATATTTACTCAACGTATGTTTTTTCTAATGTTTCTTGGAACTTTTCTCCCCAGGCCTCAGTTGAAAACAGGTATTTCTGACCCAGTCAGACTTTCCTGGCAATCCAACATCAATAAACTAAGTAAAAATAAATAACACATACACGCATACATAGATGTATTGGGGTCTAAGTGGGTGTGTGTGTGTGTATATACACATACATGCATACGCTTATCTGTGCGAGTATAAATACAGACTAACTAGGGAACTGCTCTTGTTGGATCATTAAAGTTTAGAGTGATGGACAAGACATTAGACTAGATGCTAACAGCAGCGAAAAAAAGTCATAACTCTGAAATGGAAATCCCACAGCAAAACATCTTTGCAGGAATTTATTAAACCGGCTAATGATTTGGATAAAGAGGAAGTGCTAGTATAAGTAAGTAAGCCAAGGCAAAAAAAAATTTTTTAAATAAATGGTTGCCTGGGCTCGAATGTAACAGTTAGACAACTTTGAAGGAAAGGGATTTAGGTTCTGGAGCATTAGTCTAGTAGTAAAGGAAGGTCTGTGTATAGTTATTAAAGAGAAAATGGAGTAAAGAAAGCTGGCATCTGATTACGTCTAGTCAAGGGAAGAGGTCTGGTAATAAAACAATGTCAGTGGCTCAACAAGTAGTGCATTTGATTTTGGTGCAGGAAGATCAGAAGGCTATGGGGTTCTATTCTCACTCTAGGCAACTGAATTAATTTTCTAATTAAGGGGCAATGCACTCCTGAGAGACAATAAAATGAGGTCCCAATCGGTTTGGGTTGGTGATGTCTCAGCTGGATGTAAAAGATCCCATGGCACTTATCAGAAAGAGTAGGAGAAGTTACTCAGTGTCCAGGCCAAACCTCCTGTAGCAGTATAAATACCACCCTAGGTCTCCCTTGAAGAGAGGCTATACATCTAGTAGGATAACCTGTTCAACAAAGGATAAATACAAAAATTATACACATAAACAAAACAAAACAATTTGCAAATTATTTATAAATACAAAGCATGGGGCTATATATTCATAATTTTTCCTCCATAAATATAGAATCATGAAAGATCGACCACACTGGGCTGAAACATGGAACATCGAGGCTATATACTTCTTCTTCTTTTGGCTTTTCCCAGTTAGGGGTCGCCACAGGGGATCACATGTCCGCTCATGATTGGCAGTGGAGTTTTACGGTGTCGAGTTGCCAGCCCGGCACCCAACCTTCCACAGAAGGCGCGCGCGCGCGCACACACACACACACACACACACACACACACACACACACACACACACACACACACACACACACACACACCTAGCGCCAATTTAGAGTGTCCAATCCACCTACAGCACGTCTTTGGGATGTGGGAGGAAACCAGAGCACCATCGAGGCTATGTACTACCAGCACCTTTTTAGCAGCATCAAAAAGATGGTGGCGTGTTGTGCGAGATCATAGTATAATGTAAACTTTTTTTTTTTGTCCTTTTCCTACTGTGGTGCACTCTCAGAGTTAGTGTATATAATTAGTAGGCACATGTGTGGAGCAGAGTCCCCACATAGGGTTGCTTGCAACCCCCCCCCCCCCAAAAAAAAGGCATTTCATACTATATTTGATATTTCATGGCTCAACTTTATTTGGTCAATCTTCTGATCTGTTCGACTTTATTTGGTCGATCTTTCATGATTCATCGTCTGGTTTACCTTATTAGCTTATCTTTCATGAGTCATTACTTGTGGAATCAATATTCTAAATGCATTCCGAACATGTGCTGGTATTGGATCCATAATGACACTGCAATATACTTCCGATGCAGGTTTTGTAGATGTATGTATATAGATGTGTGTGTGTGTGTGTGTGTGTGTGTGTGTGTGTGTGTGTGTGTGTGTGTGTGTGTGTGTGTGTAGTGATACAAGTTTCTTGGCTTGTAAAATGTTGACTTGTATCTCTTTAGAGCTTAAAAAGATTGTTCTGGTGAAAAATAAAACTGATATACAGACAAATAGAAATGTATACTTATCCCAACTTTGGAATCCCAACAGGTGGTGGAATATAAATATGTATCTAGCACATAAGAGTAAACATTAAAATAAGTTGTGTATATATTCATTATATCATCCAAAATATATACATTATGATTAAACAATCCTAAGAAAGGCAAACAAACCAAGTCAGATCTATACCCCCAAAGACTACAATGGGAAAAACACTCCTAGACAACAATGTAAAATAAGCATCATAGAGTGCAATGATAAAATATAACGTTTATAATAAACAAAAATTAGCCAATAAATCCAACTTAAGCACAGGTCATCATAATCAGCTATGCAAACCAAGAAGAAACCAAACACAAGACATCTCTTTCATTCTCTTCCATGGGAAGAAAGTCAAACTAGTGAAGCTACAAAACAATAAAATGTGGAATACCAGGCCATAAAAAATTATCTCCGCCTGCACAAACACTTTAAATTACCATTAATACATCTAAAATATTCACAAAACACAGAAAAATAAAAAAGGTATTAAATTAGCTAAAATCAGCACTAAGCACAAATGTAATAGAAACATACCAAATGTAAAACTACCATCCTTTAAACATAAACAGCAGCAATACAAATCCAAATTCATTCCAAGTTCATCAAAAAATTAAGGAATGCAAACTACCTTTAAAATAAAGCAACTATCGTACCAACGTGATCTATGAAACCTCACAAACAGAGGCTAAACACATACCCCCAAACCCATCACAAACACAGACAAAAAACATCCATTAATGTAAATGCTCTTACTACGCACTAGACCTAGACAGGCAGCTCCATCTTCATCCAAGCTACAAGCCCCTCCCCTTCACCAAAAATGCTATGCACATAATATCTATGAAAGTTTGTATAGGGTTGAGCAACAACTCGCAAAAGTAATTATAGCCATGACCAACTATCAACATCTAAGAGTTTTCTAGGCCTGCCAGGGTTGAGGCAAGAAAAAGGAGAGAGGTAATACAAAAATTTGGGAATACTTTCTTACAGGACTTTGTTCTGTCAAGGTAAAATCTGAGTTGTCTGTGAACATCCATATAAAGCGACAAGTATTAACCTTTGTTTGAAGAGCTGGGGGAAAAAAAGTACAGTTTTGTACCTACCATAAATGTAGATGTTCGAGTGCTAATACAGATGCAATAATCACAGATGGGTTTTCAGCCGTCAGGCGGTCCCTCGGTTGGCCGAATTCCAAAGTCTTGGTCCGGCGTCGGTTGTCGTCGCTTACTCTTCTGACGTCAGGAAGGCCAGAGTATATAAGACACAGCCGACGCCATGTTCTTCAGTCTTTTCTTGCCCCAGATGTCAGGTGCCCCCAAAGGGAAGGCAATACATAAGTAAAGCTTATCCACATATGCAAAAATGCAATGTAATGCAAAAACAGTGTAAGCAAGCAAATAAAACATAGCAGGATAACCTAGTCAGGAGGTATGAAGAGGTTGTTAGGCCCCATGCCCTTACCAAGAGGGGAAGGAGGGAGGGAAACCTGTACTGCAGCTGTATTAGCACTCGAACATCTACATTTATGGTAGGTACAAAACTGTACTATGTTCATCGTGCATACAGCTGCAGTAATCACAGATGGGTAGAGTCCCAAAGCTATGCATAGGGTGGTAGGTACTATGAGGAACTGGGTTGAGCCAGGATGCCCTGCAAAACAGCCATGGCAAAGCCTGCTCTTGTTCTGGAATATAGGGGCAGGTGGTAGTGTTTTGTGAAGGTATGTACAGAACTCCAAGTGGCTGCCTCTAAAATATCCTTAGTAGGCACACCTCTGAGGAAGGCTGTAGAGGTGGCTGTGGCCCTGGTGGAGTGAGATCTGATACCAGTAGGGACAGATTTCCCATGATAGGAGTAACAAAATTGTATGCAGTGGCCAATCCACTTTGAAATGGTCTGTTTGGTAACTGGTTTCCCTTGAGCCCCTACGGCATAGGACACAAAAAGTTGTTCTGATTTCCTGAAGGACTTTGTTCTGTCCAAATAGTAACGAAGCTGCCTATGGATGTCTAAAGAGTGAAGCAGCCTTTCCCCTTTGTTTTGAGGGTTAGGAAAAAAGGTAGGAAGGTGTATGGCCTGGTTTAAGGCTACCCTGGATACCACTTTTGGCATAAAAGATGGATTGGTACGAAGGGAAACCCGCCATGAGGGCCTGTAGTTCAGAAACTCTACGAGCTGAAGTGATGGCCAGAAGGAAAGCTGTTTTCCAGGACAAATATTGCAGATCTGTTGAAGCAGCAGGTTCAAAGGGAGGCAATGTTAATTTTTCTAGTATGTAATTAAGGTCCCAGGCTGGTATTGGTTGCTTCCTTGGAGGTCTTATATTCTTAGCCCCTCTGAGGAACTGCCGTAGGAGTGGGTGAGAGAATAAAGGAGGATCCGTGTTGAATTCTGCAGAAATGGCTGAGGCGTGTATTTTAATTGAAGAAAATGAAAGTCCACTGCTCAGCAGTTCAGCTAGGTACTGTAAAACCTGACACAAGTTCAATTTTCTAGGGTCCTGTCCTCTTTTCTCATTCCAACAGCAAAACCGCTTCCATTTTGCGGAGTAAGCTTTTCTAGTAGATGGTCTTCTGGCCTCCAAAATGACATCCTGCACCTCCTTGGAGAGTAGAGTCTGATGTGGTGTTAAGGAATTTTCCATGCAGCGAGGTTGAGTGTTTTCAGCTGACTTTGAAGGGTTTTGTAGCTGTTCTGCGTCAGCAGAAGAGGTATTAGAGGCAGGGACCAGGGAGGAGTATGTGTTGAGGCTCCTCAGGAGTGGATACCAGTGTTGCCTTGGCCAGTCTGGAGCAATCAGTATCATCCTCGGTTTGTCTGTTCTTGCTTTCAAAAGCACCTTGGGTAGAAGAGGCAGAGGTGGGAATGCATAAACTGTCCATGTTGTCCAACTGAATGAAAGGGCGTCCACTTTCCAGGCCTTTGGATGGAAGGTCCTTGAACAAAACTTTTTCAATTGATGGTTCCTGTGGGAGGCAAAAAGATCTATGTCTGGCCTCCCCCATGCTTGGATCATCTCCGTAAACACCTGTGGATGTAGCTTCCATTCGTGTGGATCTGTCATATTCCTGCTCAGAGTGTCTGCCAGTGTGTTTTCCATTCCTGGCAAGTACTGTGCTTGAAGTTCGATTTGTCTTTCCAGAGCCAAGTTCCAAAGAGTCATGGCTAGTCTGCACAAGGGGTATGAGTGAGTTCCTCCTTGTTTGTTTATGTACCACATTACTGTGGTGTTGTCTGTTCTTATGAGTAATTGTCCTGGATGCAGGAAGTCCTTGAAAGCTGTAATTGCATTTATGACTGCTAGCATTTCTTTTTGATTGATGTGAAGGTGCTTTTCCTTTTGGGACCATCTGCCCTGAATGCACCTGTCCTTCATGTGCGCCCCCCAGGCGTAATCTGAGGCGTCTGTGGTTATGACTTGTTTTGCTTGAGGCTTGCAGAATGGAAGGCCTGTATTTACTTGACATGCTTGGGCCCACCATAGGAATTCCTTTTGCAGACATGGAATTATTGGTATAATTGCTTCCAAGCTATGACTGTGTTGTGACCATAGATTTTTTAGGTACCATTGAAGTTTCCTCATATGCAGCTTTGCACATGGGATTAGAAGAATGCAAGATGCCATGAATCCCAGAGCCTGCAGGATTTTCCTTGCAGTAAGCCTGGTACTTTTTGCTAGTGTTTTGAAGTACTGAGATAATTGCCCTTGTTTTTCTGGCGTAAGATATGCCATCTGGGTGTTTGTGTCCAAGTTGGCACCCAGGAAGGTTATTTTCTGAGATGGTGTTAGCCTTGATTTCTCCTTGTTGATGGTGTATCCCAGAGAAAGCAGTAACCGTGTTACATGTGCCAGATGTTCTAGTAGTATATGTTTGCTGTCCGCTTGGATCAGGCAGTCATCCAGATAAGGGTAAATTTGTATCCCTTGAAGTCTGCAATAGGCAATCACTGATGCCAGGCACTTTGTGAATACTCTGGGCGCAGTAGATAAGCCAAAGGGCAATGCAGAGAATTGATAGTGGATTGAACCTGCAAGAAATCTGAGGTATCTTCTGCAGCTTTGTCTGATTGGGACATGCAGGTATGCCTCCTTGAGGTCCAATGTTACCAGCCAAAACTCCTTGCCCAGCATGGGAAGAAGTTGCTGTAATGTGAGCATCTTGAATTTTGGTGCAGTAGAAATGTGTTTAGGATGGATAAGTCCAGAATGGGTCTCCAGTCGGTTCCTTTTCTTGGTACCAGGAAAAGTCTTGAATAAAAACCTTGACCTTGTTGGTGCGTAGGTACCTTTTGTATAGCTCTCATGTTTAGGAGCTTCGAAATTTGCAGTTGTGCCTCTACCCTTTGATTTTGTGGTAGGTTTGGCATGCCTCTCATTTTTGGAAGAGTGTGAAATTGAAATTTGTAGCCTCTGTTTATAATGTCCAGTATCCATTTGTCTGTTGTGACAATATGCCAATTGCTTGCAAATAATGCTAGTTTCCCTCCCAAAGGTGCTGCCAGCTGATGCTTGCTTGGCATGGAAATGAGGGAGCCATTGGGTTTGCTTCCTGTATTGTTGTGCACTGTCTTCACCACCTCTTGGTGCTGGAGATTGCCATTGTCTGCCTCTATATGATCCTTGTGATTGCCCTCTGCCCCTTGCGTGTCTGTATCGACCTCTTTGGGGCTTGTCAGTGGCTGGAAAGGACCAGTTTTTTGAAGGCCAATTCCTGCTAAATCGTGGTGGCTGGACCTGTAAGAAAGCTTTGACAGTTTGCATAGATTTGGCTTTTTCTTCCATTTTCTGTAGTATATCCTCAGCATTAGTACCAAAAAGTACATCCTTTTGTAAAGGAGCATCAAGAAGTTTAGCTTTCACATGATCAGGCAAATTTTGTTCCCTAAGCCAGGCATGTCTGCGAATGACTGATCCTGTAGCAGCCGCTCTACTGGAGGCCTCTAGGGCATCATAACCACATTGTAAGGTGTGTTTACCCACTTGTTCTGCACTATGCATCATATCCTGTAACTCTTTTAAATCTGGTTGTTCAGGTTGAGACATTTTGTTTTTAATTGTGATAACAGGAACTGTTGATATTTAATCATATGAAACTGGCAGTTTAAGGCCCTCATGGCTAGGGTGGCCGAGGTATATACCTTCTTACCCCACCTTTCTAGAGATCTAGATTCCCTTTCTGCAGGAAGTGGATTCTTGGCAGTGGAGGCCTTTATTCCCTTAGGGCCTTGTGAAATGGTTTCAGGGTCAGCATTATGGCCTTTGTAGAGAAATTGGTGAGAACTGGGTACTCTGTAATATCTATCAGGCTTTACTGGTGCAGGAGGCAGAGAATCAGGATTAAGACAGGCCTCCGAATAGGCATCATCCAGTACCTCCAAAACAGGGGGTATAGCCAGAGGTCTGTGCTGAGGTAACCAAAGAAATTCCCTAAGTCTTTTCTTGGAGTCTGAAAAGTCTTGGCCTTCCCAATGGAAGTGTTCCCTCAAGGTGTGCAAGGTTTCCCCAAAAGAAAAATCCTCAGGGGGGGATACAGAAGGAATGGACTGTTCCGCATCCGAATCCTCAAAAGGGGAGTAAGAGTGTTTCTCTGCATCAGAATGCTCTGATAAAATGGATCCCTGATCAGAAGAGGGGGATTCTTCCTCCACTCTGGGTCTCTTGTCAGGAGGGGGCTGAGAACCTCTGATAAGAGTAATTAGATCCTCAGCCATTTTAAGCATCTGTTTTTCTTAGGCATGGGTCCAGGAGATGGGCCCTGAGCTGCTGCCTAGTGTGATGCCTGGCCGCTTTGGATTTAGTAAAGGCCTTAATAGAAAAAGAAGATGAAGGCCTAAATACACCATGGGTGGAGGTAGATCTGTCCACATTAGTATGCTCGACATAAGCTGGGGCTTCGGTTGTAGTCTGGGAAAGGGCCGATGACCCAGCGGTCTCGGGTACAGAAGACACCGCCAAAGGAGTGTCGTCGGTAGCCAGGGACTGCAAAGGCGTCTCGCTGAGAACCGGACCACGTGTAGCCTGTTTCGGCGTGGTGTCGGTGGAGACCGCGGGCCTCGCATGTCGGTCCTTTTCCTTGCGTTTTTTGGATAAATCGGTAGTCGGAGTGTCCGACGACATTTTATAGTCAAAAGCTTTACCAAAATAGTGTTGGGCGAACTCCGCCCGACGCTTGATAGTGCGTTTATTGAAGGTAGCGCAAAAGCGACAGCCCGAGACATCGTGGTCTGGGCCCAAACAAGGTATGCAAAGGGAATGGAAATCCTTATGCGGTATTTGCTTCCCACAAGAAATACAATTATTAACTTTTTCTGACATCGGTCTGAGGCAAGAAAGATTTCCCCAACGGGGTACTTAGCTTTAATGAAGACTTCGGTTCCAAATATTTTCGTAATTCAGGAGCTGGCCGACCGGCACTTGCGAACTGCTTCTGCTTCGGGCACCGCGCGGCAAAAAAGACTGAAGAACATGGCGTCGGTTGTGTCTTATATACTCTGGCCTTCCTGACGTCAGAAGAGTAAGCGATGACAACCGACGCCGGACCAAGACTTTGGAATTCGGCCGACCGAGGGACCGCCTGACGGCTGAAAACCCATCTGTGATTACTGCAGCTGTATGCACAATGAACATCATGCAGTTTAGCTGTCTGATTCACACTACTTTCCACTGTTACCCTATGCATAAAGGAGGAATCACTTCTCATGGATACCTACCTTTACGGAACATTAGACATAGAGGATTAACACACAAGCTCTGAAATTTTTTTAGATGCTGTAATCACAACAAATAGAGAATCTTTTGAGATAAAATGTAAGGACTGCCATATTAGTTGGCTCAAAGGGTGCCAAAGCCTGAACATTTATTGTAAAGTATAGGTCCCACAGAGGAACTAGGTTTTAGTAGGAGGACACATGATAAGATTGGTACCTTTCAAAAAAGATTTTGCAGGCATTCAAAGAGACCAATGACAATGAGTTAACAACCTAAGTAAAACTGGAAACATATGCCAGGTAAGCCGAGGAAAAAATCTGAAATAAACAATCAAGAATACTAGGGATAGCAACAGTAAGTAGGACTGAGCCTTTGGCAATAGCCAGCAAACAATAACAAGTCCATTTGCTCTCAAAAGTCTTTCTGATGTTTGAACTTTGAGCAGATTTAAGTACACAGACTGCACTTTAAAGGTAAGACAGGTTTCTGCCCATCAATAGAACTAGAAAAACAATGTAACCCACTGCATGTTCCAAACATCTGGGTAAGGCTGGTCATACAGGTAAGACATGTGACTTCTGGATAGCCTCCAGTGTAAAAGCTGCTCCAGAAAATGAGGCCAAAGTAGGCACAATCACATTTTTTAGAACAAGAACAAAGACATTAAATTGATTTTGGCTTTTCACAATTTGGTATTCTACAGAAATTCGGGAATAAGGGGAAACTAGAAAGGCATAAAGGAGACCTTGGGGCCATTTCTGTATGACTGCATCTCTGTGATGTTCCCCTAAGGCAGGAAATAAGGGAGAACAAGTTGCTACAATTCATATGGGCAAGGAATGCAAACAGCTCACAGAAAAGCTTCCTCCAGTGACAGAAAAAATTCTGTGATACAGCAGGACTGAAAAACCATTTGTAGGGCAATAGCAGACATCAGCTGAGCAGGTCCATCAAGGAACTGGCTTCTACTGGGATTTGAACGGTTATGAGAAGACTGGAAGAAAAGACCCAAGCCTAAATTATTATGGCCTACCAATAAAAAGGAGATAGAAATGGATCCCTCCCTGGGTTGGTATACCATACCACAGGCACACTGCCTGTGTGGATGGCAATGGCACCTTGGGAAGAGGATCCTGAGAAAAAGTAGTAATTTCTCTGGTGAGTTTTTTTAGTCTGTGTGATTCCAAATCTCTTTGCAGAAGAGCAAATTAGCTACACACTTAGATGTTTGTTGTTTAATCTGCACTTACAAGCTGCTTTTGCTGTACTTTTACATTAGGAAATTCCATGAAGTATATTGTGTCAGAAGGCATTTACCTGGTCTTTCTGAGTTGGGAAGCACTGCTAGTTGTTTGTTATTTAAACTGCACTTACAGTTGTTTTTGCTGTGCTTTTACATTAAACAGATTCCAGGGTCAAACATCTTGTGGCAGAAGGTGTTTACCTGGGCTTTCTCAGTTGGGAAGCACTGGAGGAAGTTCAAAATGTGGTTGTTTATTTGCTAGAGGGCAAAGGAGTCTGTCTACTATAAAGCAGGAAAGTTGCAAGGCTCTTTGTTCACTTAGAGAGAACTCTATAGTCTTTTTCCATGGTTCTAAATACATCCACAGCCATCCACGTTAAGTTAAGAAAGTTTTCTTGCTTTACTGCATTTGTACTTGATTTACACAGTGATGACTACTATTCTGAGCATTTTTGAAGTATTTATTTAATTTTGTGGCAAAAATAGCAATTTCTCCGTTTGCTGGCTTTTCTAGTCTCTGTGCCTCCAAATCACTTTGCAGAAAGGCAAATTAGCTAGGGACTTAGTTGTCTGGTATTTGTTCTTTAATATGCACTTAAGATGGTTAACTGAAAGCAGCAACTGGTGAAAGCTCTGTGACTGAAAAGTTTTCTCTGACAGAAAATGTAAGCAAAAAATTAAAATTTGGAGATACTAGTTAACTCATTTTATTCGCTAATAGAGAACAGATTAAAAACTTCAAGTTTTTCAAAGGTTTCAATTTTTCTGTCAGATTTTCAACTGCTTGGTTATGAAAGAGAAGAGACATCAACATGAGTTATTCAAGAAACAGTACTCAGGATTCTTGTGTTAAAAAGACATACAGTCACTAATATTTACTATGCGAGATGTTATTATTTAAAATAGACAAACTGGATACCAAATTACAAAGTTTTAAGGAAGAGACCAGAAGAATACTGAACATTTAGATTTTTTTTATGAAACAACAAAGTGCACAAATCAGCAGCATGGAAGAAGCCTTAAATGATAATGAAGGAAGAATAGCTGAAAGTGAGTCTCAGACTGAATTTCTTTTAAAACAAACTGGCTCATACAAAAAAAATTGATGATTTAGGAAACGGATTGAGAATAAATAGCATTACCATATACCTGAATAGTATGAGAAAGACAACATAATAAACTTCTTAACCTGGCTACATCAAACATTATAACTACCTGAAATGTTACCTTTTGGAATTGAAGGGTACACAGATCTCTAAGAGCACCCTCAAAGAAGGAATACTCACCATCACATTCAATTGTAGTTAACTTCATATCTAACTTAGAAAAAGATCGAATATTAAAAGCTGCATGGTCCAGCCCACCTATTAAAATAGGTGAACATTTATCAGATTTTATAATGATTATTCCAAGAAAGTAATGAGTAAAATAAAATCCTGTTTACCACTAATCAAGGAACGTAAAAATAACAATATTAAAACCACTTTGGTGTTTCCTGCAAAGAACAAATTACTTCTTTCTGAAGAAACCAAATCATTTAACATGCTAGAGGAGACATCCACTTTTCTTAACAGCAATAAAACCCTTAATAATACTGAAGAAATTGAGTGAAACAATATATCCCCTCAAGAGAAAGGGTGGGCTGAATTCCTGAAAAACTGCTTCTAAAATGAAAATACTTTAAAATAAGTGACTTTTATTCCCTGATTGCAGGATTTTTATTTTCTGAAACAACAGATTTGTCCTTTAAGTAAAAGGATCGTACTGGACATTAAGCTTAAAGACATTTGTAAGCATGTATTTATACTTTAACCTAAAACGTGTTTTCATAATGAAGAAATAAATGGTTGGTTTAACAGCTTTACTATAGTTACAGTGAATTATTTAATATATTTCATTTAACTAAACTTATAATTGTATTTTTAAATATTAAATACTTCCTGTAAGAGAATGTCATTAAATTATAAGCAATAGAGTTGGTAACTTAAAGACTACATAAGTTAAGAATTTTATTTTGTTTGTTCGGCTTTTTTTAGTATGTACACTGCTGGGTTAACTGAATGTTGTATCTAAGTACTATGCCAATTAGAAGTGTTAAAGTGCAGGTGATTTTGTTTTCTTTGTTTCTGTGCAATACACCCCTTTCACAGGTCATTTATGAAGCAAGTAACACTTAAAAAAAAGCATGAGAGCAAAATAATGTTCCACTTCTGTCAGAATGCTGGCTTCTTCCTGCCTTGAGCTATTCTAAAGAAAATCTAGGTCAAAGTTCATCACTGATGTCTGTGAAAACAGAACAGAGCTTTCATTTCTTTTTTCTTCCAAGTATGTTATGTGTAAAATCTACTCAAAATAATATTTTTTTGTTTTCTTAGAAATGAAAAATTGGTAAAACAAAACCTATAATAGTGTTTCAGGTTAAGCTGTTATCATATAATTTGCTTACATTCTACTGAATGTTAATAGCTTACATTGTGGTGGTATTAATTCTCACTGTACATTTTAATGGAAAGAAGTCAAGTTAGATGCTTGTTACTGAGCAGAACAGCTTAAAAGAACTAATAAGAATGAGAAACGTACAGAGAAATTAGCAGCTGCTGTGTGCTGTGAGTTTTCATTTTCACATGCTGTCATCAAACTCTGATATCAAGATATAAGTTTAGACCAAAATAGCAGTTCACAATGGCTAGAAACACACTTTCAAATTAAACAAGCAGGAATTATTTTATATATAGTCAAGACTGCTTGTAATACTAGAATTTATAAGAAAAGTAAACATCTTATGAATAATATGCAAATACACAAGGAATGAAATATTTAATATGCAAGATTGATAAAAGAGCAGTATTAGTAAGTTAAAATATACACACATACTATGATCTTTAATAGGGAGCTGATGATTAAGTAGCTCTTTGATGGGAGAGTTTAGACAATACAAGATACACAGAATAAGGCAGAACATTAGTGGGAACATAAAACAGAAAAATATATTTAAATAAACTGCTCAGAAGAAAGATGTATATTACACATACCTGCATGTGGTAGAAATGTGAATGTACAAGATCTCATATAACTTACCTAAAGCATATAAAAATATTTGAAAGTAATCCGAAAGCTGAAATTGGAAGCTTGGTCACGTGAACTTTGAAACTTTTCACATGTTTATTAGATTCACTAAGACTACCAGAAATAACTAATTTTATAAGTCAAAGCTGAAATTTGTCCGTTTTATTGCTGAATTGGTTCATCCATTTTGATAGAAAGTAAAGTTGATTTTTTCAACATGTTTGAATCCAGAAAGGAAGAATGGGATTTGATTTGAACGCATTGTAACTTCTGAATACAGTGCACACTCTAGATATTTTTGACTCCATAGAAACAGCAAGACATTCTCTTTGACTTCAGTAATGTACATATTTTTATGTAGTAGTTTAATAAGCTAAAGAATTTTTAAATATTTTGATATTTGTTATGTTATGAGTGCTACACAGTTCTGAGATATAGACACTTGTACTTTAAAAATTAATACAAAACATTTGTTAGATTGATAAAATGTATCATTTAGCATGATAAATATACATATATGCACTAATTTCCTTTTGTATTACAGTTTAGTACGATAAGATTACTTGTCAACTAAGCTTACAGATGCTTTTATATCTTCAGGTCCCACTCTGTTATACTTATTTAGAAATTTAGTTATAATAATATTGAATGAGCAAATAATTTCGGAATATTTAATGAATAATTTATGCTATTACATAAACAGGTATACAGTACACTATCTGTTGAGTTATTTAATATTTGTGATAAACAGAAGAGGATTATTAAATTTTCATGTACTAATGGGGGAATAGTTTTACATGGCAATATATAGAGGTAATGCTTAATATTAAAAAGAAAAAAAACATGACAATCTTAATAAAGATAAAACTAATAATCCTGATGATTACAAAATTGGTAAGTATTTAATGAAAAATGTTGCTAATAAACTTAATGAACAACAAATATCTCTGCTGAATAAACCTATTACCATGACAGAAGTTAAAGAAGCTTTAAAAAGGGGGGGGGGGAGATGGCAAAGCTCCAGGGTTAGATGGTTTAAGTATGGAATTGCATAGTATATTTCCATTAAATATTTTAGAATTGCTGAGTGACAATTTCAGGATAATTCAGAGTGACAAAATAATTCCTCCCTCATGGAGATTTTCTGTAATCTCACCTATACTTAAACAAGGAAAGGATAATAAGTTAGTTTCCTCTTGCATACCTATTTCATTATTAAATATAAACTATAAGTATTTATTACTTCAGTTTTCTCTACAAGATTAATACATACAGTAGATACATTAATTAACTGATGATCAAACAGGATTCATAGTTAATAGATTAATGCATGACAATATAAAAGGGTAGTAACTATCTTAGATTTAGCAAAAGGACTGAACAAGAAAGTGGCCCCAAGTAGCTTAGATATCAAGAGAGCTTTTGATTCTGTAGACTGGAACTACTTGTTTAAATATTTTGAAGTGTTTGCATTTCCAGAACAGTTTATTGGAATATTAAAAAAACTGTATAAAGACTCCGAAGCACAAGTTAAAACTGAATCTTACATTACTCAAGGATTCACTTTAAACAAAGGCACAAAGCACCGGAGTCCCTTGTCCCCGCTTCTATTTACATTAGTTATCAACCCTTGGCTAATTAGTATAAGAAGCAATGAAAAAATGATGGCTTCTCAATTAGAGATTTTCAATCTAAAATACAGCTTTTTTGCAGATGATATTTTACAAACTATAGGCTATTTAAATTATTCAACTGAAGAAACAGATGAGGAAATTGAAACGTTTCAAGAAGTATTGCTGCTGAGCTTTAATAATAGTAAAGCTGAAACTTTAGTGTTAAATCAATGACTGGGTAGTAAATTTAAAGATAAATATAATTGGGAAAGGAAAGACCTAAAATATTTAGTAATAAAAATCTATGAAGATGTGAGTAAGATTATTAACAATATTTAAAAAAAATAACTGGTGTTGATTCTTATTGAAAAAGGAATGAATGATCTACAAAAAGTAAAAATGTGTGTGTATGTACCTTTAAGAAGCTATCCAAGGGCTTACACAAGTGTATAAATATTGAGCACTCGTGAGCCTGACTGCCATTTTGTAGTAAGCTGTTGAGAGGTAAGTCTGTATCTCTGTAAGGTCTGTCTGTTAATCAGTTTGTTTATATTTTATGATACTGCAATTCGTCCTGATGTGTTTCTACGTAATAAAGCATCTAAATGAACTACCCGGCCTGCTCGTCATCTATGTCAGACAGGGACAAGCAACATGGTGTCAGAAGCAGCATATCTAAAAGGACATGGTGTTAGAAGAAGCCTGGCCAAAACGACTTGAAAGAGTTCCAGTTTCTCCAATTTAAGTCCAAGAAGCACTTGCTTGGTATTGGAGGAATATATAGGAGTAGATCATCCCTACTGCACGTATAATTCGCAAAACTGGTCAGAAACAAATTCAGATGTTAAAACTTGCTCAAATAATTTCTTATTCACAAAATAAGAAACAAAGCATACAAAACACTCCAAGCAATATTCAAATAAACTGATATGTCTGCTACTGATAAAAATATTCAAATTAAATGCTTGAAATAAAGTCCAAATTGTATAAAGTGAATAAAATAAGGGAAAACAGACACATTTTCACTAAGCACATATTTTTCATATCAATAAAAGTTACCCCAGTTATCAGAAGTGTATGAAGTGTTTGCATGTTTGTGCAGTGTTACAGTAAAGTTATTTCAAAAGATACAGCCATTTCAGAGCATATTTCGCAAAGTACAGTATTTCAAAGAGTTTACTGTGCAATTGAATGTTATTACAAGCTGGCTGTGAGCTTATTCAAACATAATTACAGGGGCCACATATTCAGTGTGTTTGTGCATACTTTGTTGGCAAGGCAGACGGATTTTGAAAACCCAGTGCACTTCTGTTTGACAATAATATTGCAGAGAACTGGAGAGTGTTTGAGCAAGATTATGACATTTTCATACAGGCTACATTTTCTGATAAAGATGACTGTACAAAGGCATTTATACTGCTTAATTTAGCCGGGTCAGAAGCCATAGAAAGGGAGTGTTCATTTGTGAATGCACCTGCTATCTTTGCAGAAGAGGGGGAAGAACATCATATTGCTGTACCAGCTGAGTCAAGCCTGGACCTTAAGTGCTTAAAATGCAAATTTAGAGAAATGTGTAACCCCCAAACAAACATTACAATGGAAAGGAACTTATTTTACACAAGGGATCAAAAGCCTGGTGAAACTTTTGCAGCATACATAACTGATTTGAGAAACAAGGCTAAAACATACAGATTTGGTGATTTAAGGAATTAGCTGATAAGACAGACTTGTGTGTGGTATTAATGAAGATGCAGTGAGAAAGATTTTGCTCCGTGACAGTAATTTAACTTTGAATAAGGCCACTGAGATTTGTCAAATACACGGACACACACAAAAGCACAAAAATATGCTTACAAATGAGAGATGCATGCTTCTAGTAACTTCTAGTGCTCATGTTGATAGTATGCAGTATGTGGTTAAAAGAAACGGGCCCATGCACATGGCAGCAGCTGTAGCCCCTGTAGCACCCACTCGTAAACCCCAGAGCTTTCCCGCAAATTCCAGAGTTTGCACAGTCTCAGTGAAACAGAAGAGTGAGTCAGCAAACTAAAAGCATGGACTCCAACCTAGTTTCATTGCCAACTGTCATAATTGTGGTGGAAATCATGAGTCTAAAAGGGAAAAATGTTTAGCTTTTGGTCAGCAATACCACAAATGCAATAAGTGGAATCATTACAAGAGGTTTTGTAAATCAAAAGGCACTTTCATTAAAAGGGAACATTTTAAGAAACAAGTTAATCAATTAGAAAGCTGCAACCCTAGTCTATGTTAATGGTGTGTCAGTGCTTCATGAAACAGTTAATGCAGTAGATTTATGGGCAAAAAATGTGGTATTTTTTTACTGTTCGGATAAATGGAAAACCCATAGAGCTCAAAGCTGACACAGATTCCAAGTGCAATGTTATGTCATCAGAAACATTTGCTACAGTGTGTCATGGTAAAAGGCTTGATTTGGCAAAGTGTGCAAAGCTTGTTGCTTATGTTGTTGAAGAAATTCAGACTGAAGACTCAGCAGTGTTTTCATGTTACTCTGCTGGGAGAAGTTATGAAGTTATGACTTATTTTATGTGGTCAAGAGGCACGTCCAGTCATTACTATGGCTCAGCGACAGTTTGAAAATGGGACTGCTTTCCTTAAATAAAGAAATCCATCAAGTTAGCTTGAAAGACCATTACTCTAATTTCGCCCAACCTAGTTTTTTCTACCTATGCTGATCTTTTTGAAGACAAACTAGGGAAGCTTCCAGTTGTGTACTCAATGAAGTTAGATCCAGATGTCAATCCAGTTATCAGGCCAGCCCAGAAAGTTCTAAGAAGTATGCAGGACAGAGTTAAAGCAGAGTTAGATAAAATGGAGCGACAAGGTGTGGTTTGTCCAGGTGGTTCGACTACTCCAACTGAGTGGGTATCCTCCATGTTGGTAGCTCATAAGAATAGCTCATATGACATCAGAATATGTATAGATCAATGAGATTTGAACAAAGCACTAAACACATCATCCAATGCACACAGTCGAAGAAGTTGCGGCTCTTGTTGCCAAATGCCACTGTTTTTTCTGTCTTAGATGCAAAGTGGTCATTTTGGCAAATTCAGCTTGACAAGAAATGCTAACTACTTTCAGTACCAGTTTGAAAGGTACACATTTTTTGAGAATGCCATTTGGGATAAATTCTGCAAGTGAAGTCTTTCAATGTGCAATGGAACAAATTTTTTCTGGGTATCCTTGTGCTATTATAGTACACATAATGTTAGTAGGAGGTGATGGTGAAGGTGAACATGACAGAAATCTCAGAAAAGTTCTGGAAAAAGCACATCAAGTGAATCTTAAGCTCAATCCACAAAAATGAAATTTTAGGCTACAAGAATTTACTTATGTTGGTCATTTATTTACTAGTTCAGGCCTACGACCAGGCCCTTCTAAGCAAACAGCCATTCTCGAGATGCCAGTTCCAGGCAATGTTCAAGCCCCACAACATTTTCTTGGCATGGTCAACTATCTAGGCAAGTTCTTTCCAGACTTGAACCAACTTTCAGCACTGCTTTGAGAGCGGACACAAACATGTATCCTAGTCTTGGTTAGAACAGCACCAAAGAGCATTTGATGTCCAAAAACAGAGAATTGTCCACCAGCTCTCAGATACTATGATGTTCACAAGCCAGTTACTCTTTCTTGTGATACCATGGGATTCTGTCTAGGTGCAGTCATTCTACAAGAGGGTCAACCTGTTGCCTATGCATTGAAAACTCTTACCCAAACTAAAATGCAGTACGCTTAGATTGAGAAAGAGTTTTGGCAATTGTGTTTGCATGTTCAAAGTTCCAGGATTATGTTTATGGTAGATCTATCCAGACTGAAACAGACCACCAACCTCTAGTCACTATTTTGAGAAAGCCTATGCATACAGCCCCAGCCAGACTGCAACATATGATGTTGAGACTGCAAAAGTATAATTTCACTTTTGTCTACAAGAAAGGCAAACTTCTTTATCTTGTTGTTAAATTATCCAGATCACCCAGAAACACCACGGAACAGCATGAGAACGGAGAACCTTGATTCTGAATTCATGAAAGTGATACATTTTTCTTCCACACGTTTTAATGAGCTGAGATCACACAGCCACAGATCCAGTTTTACAGAGGCTCCACCACATTGCTCAACAAGGATGGGTGTCAAAGCAATCTAGTTTACCTCAAGAAGTGCAACCTTATTTTCCAGAGATGAGATTTTGTCTGACAATGGTGTCATTATGAAAGCTCAGAAAGTCATTGTTCCAAAGTCAATGCAACAAGAGGACATTACTATCTTGCATCATAGTCACCCAGGAGCAAACTCTACTAAAGGAAGGGCAAGAGGACTAGTATTTTGGCCTTCTACGTCAGAAGACATTGGGAGTACTTTCATCTTGTTCTGTGTGTAATAGTACTAAGTCACATCAACAGAAAGAACCACTTCAGCTAAACCAGATTCCTGAACTACATTGGTTGACAGTCGCCACTGACATTTTTGAGTGGAACGATCAACATTTTTTGGTGTTAGTAGACTCTCACTCCAACTGGTTCAAGACTGACGTACTTCCTAACTTAGCATCCAATACTGTCATTTTACCAAGATGAAGCGTGATTTTACAGTTCATGGTAGTCCGTACAAACTTATTTCTGACAATTGCACACAGTTTATAAGCCAACAGTTCAAAACATTTGCCGAAGACTGGGATTTTACTCATGTCCTGAGTAGCCCAGAGTATCCACAGTGGAATGGTTTGACAGACTGTGCAGTTCAAAGTGCAAAACAGTTACAAGAGAAGTCAAAATGAGACAATAGTGATGTTTTCCTGAATCTCAGAAACATTCCTTGTGATAAACATCTTGGTTCACCTGCCCAGAGACTTCTCTCAAGACAAATCAGAACCACATTACCAGTCAGTAGTCAATTGTTGGTTCCATGTGTCAAGAACAGGTCAGTGAAAACCAATCTGTTGAAGAAGCATTTAACCCAGAAGTCCTACTATACCACAGCACAAAGCCTGTGAGAAAGACTATCTCAGATTGAGTTGTCCAGTGTTCCAGTTCCAGAGGAAGTTCCACAGAATATTCCCATTCCTGTGACGAATCCAGAAGTTCCTGATATGAGCTGTTCACCAAAGACTGTCCCTGTTGCTAAACCCAGTCCAGATTGTTGTTATTAGATCCAGTCACATCTCTAGACCATGTTATAGATACATAGCAACTTGGACATGAACATTATGTTTGTTTCTAATGTCTATAGTAATGCATGTCCAACTCCAATGCTGGCTTCAATTAAGGGCAATTTTTTTTAAGAGACAGGATGTAGATCGATGTGTGTGTATGCACCTTTAAGAAGCTATCCAAAGGTTTGCACAAGTGTATAAATAGTGAGCACGTGTTAGCCTGACTGACATTTTGTAGCAAGCTGTTGAGATGTAAGCATGCATGTCTGCAAGGTCTGTCTGCTAATCAGTTTGTTTATATTTTATGATGCTGCCATCCATCCTGATGTATTTCTTTGTAATAAAGCATCTAAACGAACTACACCACCTGTTCGTCATCTATGTTAGAGAGAGATGAGTGACACTTTTGAGGATAGGTTAGTATATATTGAAATGATTATTACCCAAGATTTTATAAATATCCATCCATCCTCAACCCCTTTTCCCATTTTGCACATGAAGTTGGTATGTCACTTCCACAGTGACAATCATCTGGAGCCAAGGTTTACACCGACAAGTGGCTAGCCCTGCCATGGTAATTCATTTGCACCACTCACTTGCGTGCACACTTTCACCTATGGCCAATTTACAGTATCCAATCCACCTACTGTATGTCTTTGGACTGTGTGAGGAAACTGGAGCACCCAGAGGAAACCAACGTTACTGCAGGGAGGACACACAGACTCTGCACAGAAGGTACTGCAGCTAAGAATAGAACCGGAGAACCTCTTGCTGTGAGGTGACAATGCTAACCCGCTGCACCACTGTGGCAAGTTACATATAGTGCATTTAATACCTTTAATAGTGCACAAAAAATAAAGAAAATGAAAAAATGCTAACTTCATTCTTATGGTATCCTAAAAAGCCAAGAATTGCTTATAGAAATCATATAGGATTATGGGAATATGGTGGTATTAGCTTCCCAGATGTAGAATCTTATTCTATTGCTGCAAATTTTAACACTGTTATACTCTGGATAGACTCAACTTACACTAGTCAATGGAAAACCATCCAGGAGCAGATTATACTAAATTCTTATAAGGTTATAACACATGATAATTAGAAATATGCAACAATCCTTACATCTGGTTAACAAAATTTACCTTAGCAGGAAATTCATTTCAATCTTTAGACTCTGCATATATGAAATCAATTCTTAAAACAGTTAAGAAACATGTTTTTAAAACTCCATTAATATAAACGTGGAAATATTTGTGCTTATCCACTGCACATACCTCTAGACTTAAGGAAACTCAGAACAATGTTAAAATTAATTTACTAAAAAGGAATGGATTAGTATTTTGGTCTGGTTGCTTTAAAAAAAGAAAAGCTAAGTCCCCAGAATATTTAAAGAAAGAACATTACTTGGATGAATGTGCTAACCAGTTAACATTATCCGCCAGTAAGAAATTAAATGAATTGTAGGTAATATGAGTGAAGAGAAACAGAACACTATTCCCCAATTATATGATATATAAATGCTACCATGAATGGCAGAATGACCTACAAATATAAGTTAATTATAGAAAATAATAGTGGACTGAATGATTCAATAGATTGTAAGAATAAAACTTAGATCAGTTAGTCAAACATCTTCTTTTACATGGAAATATATGCATGTTTGTTACTCACTATAAAATCTCTTAAGTTTAGTAAAATAAGTTATTCAGTTTGTTGGAGATGTAGGAAAGATGTAAAAGCTGACTGGAGACGTTTATGGATTGTGAAAAATTAAATGTATATTGGGAAGTGATAAGCATGTTTAAGGGGTTATGGTCTGATAATTATTTTCAACTAGATCAGTAATACTAATGAATGTTCCACTTCCTGTGTCTGTAAAAGCCAAAGATCAAAAACTGTTCTAGGCTCTCTTGGCAGCTGATAGAAAAGGTTATTAGAAAAACACTGGACTTCAAACTCAGTTCCTATATTTAAAAAAATTTAAATTTAACAGCAATACTATGTAAAAATGAAAAACAAGTGATCAGAATAAGATCTATAAAACATGTCAAAACTTTTATTTGTTGGAAAAACCTTGAAATGTCGCTACTGAAATACCAAGACTCTTAATGTGTTACCTGTATAAGAGTACCTTGATGATTACTATTCTTATCACTGTATAACAATATGATGGTGAATTTCTTCCTTTCTGTGTATATATTGTAAATATGTTAAATTAATAAAAAAATTCTTATGTTGGGAAGCTCGAAGTGTGGCTATTTATTGGCTAGAGGGCACAGGAGTCCGTTTTCCAGCTTTTTTTCTCTGTGCAGTGCTGCCCACCAGGCTGCAGCAGATAACAGTGATCTGTACACTAACAAATGCCTAGACAGTAACATTTTCCTTCAATGTTAGGATAAGATCCGAAACCTGTTAAACAGCATGGCACTGTGTGGAAATAAGCTTAGAGCAGCTAGCTTGTGTATCAAATAATGCTACCATTATCCTAGTATTATATAACATCTTGCCCTTAACCCCAGAAACTACCCTAGGAGATCTCAGTTACAACCCACTCTTTAAACATAAGCAGCCAAACCTACTATAGGGCCAGGCAACGGATATGCAACTTTCAAATGTTTCTGTGGCAGCTTGTTAGATTTTGGTATCCTAAGGCAACACAGCAATTACCTCATATTCTCAGAAAACCAGTTAATCATTAAAGAAAATAACACGATATGTAAGAGATGTAAATACACAACTTCCTTACAGGCAAAATCTCACATAAAAACAAGGTTGTCAGGAATACCCACACTATATCACTCACACATACCATTTATCACACACACAAACATATACACACAGACTGTCTTATGCTGAGGTGCTTAAAAGAAATCTTCCCAAATCTCAAAAGACCTCAAAAGCCACCTAATGGCAACACTGCTCCTCAGCAGTCACCAAAGCACAGACCAAAAGCAACACCAAACATCTCACATAAGTCTACACCTAACTGTCCCTCAAGTGCAAAGATCATAAGGCAAGCATACACTTCATCAGATAGTCTTGTTATTGGGGACTCCATTGTACGACACACACATGCTCCAGTCACCAGGTCAGACAAGGAAAACATAACGACTGCCTGTCTGGAGCCAGGATCCACAATATCACGCACGCACTCAGGTTACTGCACCCCAGGTACCAATATGACTCTATCACAGTTCATATGGGTGGAAAAGACCTGAGGTATCTCTCAGTGGACGATATGAAAACTGACATAATGGACCTCTCTGAATATGTGTCACAAATGTGTATGAGCCCTGCATTCAGCAACAGTCTACTTTCAGTAAGGAGGATGCCACAGTATGAATGATCAGGGTGACAGCAAATCTGCTGGCTGATGAATTCAGCTCAAACTTCACTCATCACTCCCTCCAGCTTCACCAGATGATATCTCCACCAACATACTTCTCCCAGCTATCGGCAGGGACCAGGTGCTGGCAGCAATCACTAAAGCCAAGAACACTGACATCATGGGTCCAAACAACATCCCCAGTTGCCTCCTTAACAATCTGAAACATGATCTATCAGGACCAACTGTGACACTCTTCAACTACAGCCTTAAAGCAAGGTATGTTCCATGTGAATGGAGGACTACAACAGTCATTCCCTTCTACAAGGGCAGACCATCAACCAATCCAGGGAACTACAGAGCCATCGGTCTAATAAGCCTAATCTGCAAAGCCATGGAACAAAACATCACAGAAATGATAAGAGCACTGGCAACCTACAGACACTTGGCCCATCCCAATTTGGCTTTGTTAAGGGAAATTCATGCCTACTTAACCTGGTAGACTTCTTTTGAGAGGGTCACTAAGATAATGGATGAGGGTAATACAGTGAATACTGCATATCTTGACCTGGCTAAGGCATCTAAAACTATACCCCACACTCAGGCATTGTTGACAAGCTCTCTGAGTAAGCCCTTCTATATCTCACTGGACTGCAAGCTGGCTCACAGACAGGAGCCAAGAAGTCAGGATTAGCGAGACCACCTCCACCAAGAGACCGTTCACCAGTAGATTACTTTAGGGGTCCGTGAGCTGGGCCCGCTCCTGTTTGGCATCTACTTCTCACAAGTCAAGGCCAATGTTAAAGGCCTCATGCTCAACAAGTTCGAAAAGGACTGTGAATTGGGAACTATTATAGACCCCCTCCCCCAGATTACAGACATCTTGCAGGTGGGTTTAATACAGACAAATGACTGGTGCAAAAGCCATCGTCTAAAACTCAATGCCAAAATATGCATTACAATGCCCTTTGGGAAACTGTCAATGCAAGTTAAATACTTAAGAATTAACCCAGTAGTAAGGGATCTGGGAACATATGTAGACAGCAATCTGAAATTTGACCAACATGTAGTCAAGATAATAAGAAAATCATTCTATGTCGCCAAACACATAGGTAATGGTATGGCATTCCGGTCTAAAGAAGTTATAGTACCAGACTACTTGGTCCTTATCAGACCTAACATTGAATACAATGCCACCTTTGATATGTATCTAACCAGACACTTTCAACAGTTGGAACACCCACATAGGTTTCTCACCAACAGAATTCAGGGCACGAATACACTGTCCTATACTGATCACCTAAGGTTTGGTCTCTGTGTCCAGTCTCCTACAGGCTGCTGACAGGGGATCTTTGCCTGGTTTACAGGGTTTCTTCAGACCCAGTCCTGATGGATCTGTTGCACAAGTGCAATACAAACAGCCCCTGAAAGATCTGAACTTCACTTGTGACATCAACAGAACATGCTGGAGAAACTGGTGTGTGTTACAAAGGATCTCCACACTATGGAATAGGGTCCCCATCCATGTAAAACATAGTTCATCCCTAACTCTCTTGAAACAAAACCATGATAACTGGATGGAAAATTGTAAATTTACCCCCCCCCCCCCCCCCGGTCTGACCCCATGTCCCATATAGACAAAGGCTGTCAATAAGAAAAGTATTATCCTAACACCCCCACACACACAAATCCTTAGCTGCCTGCCTAGTAACATGCTCTCCCCCTGTATGACACGTGGGATCCAAAATGGTTTGGGGTGCTTGGCTAGGCTTGTAAGTGCCCTAGTGGTTGTTAGCCTAGTAACCTATGAACCTATAAATTTTTAACAGCTCTCAGTTTTAAAACACATGAGTGCAAATTCTCCTCTGTATCCACACTCTTTGGACTACCTGCTACTGAAAATGCTCCCATATCCTAGGGAAGGGAAATCTTCTGTCTGGTATTACTATCACAGTAGGAATGGCGATTTGAAGAGTTATACCTAGAAACAAGCTAATTTCATGTACATACCAAATTACATGCTCTTCTTACTACTGAGACATCCTAGTGTAAACATCCAAGGGACCAAGAAGGTGATCTCACAGAATAACCAACAGTAACCAAGGGTCCAATGACGAACTCTCATGTGGTATACAGTGTTTGGGACCAAGAAAATTATGGCTGCCAAGAGATCTAAAGCCCAGAAAGGACAACTAAACTGGTTTGCCTCTGCATATTCTGAAGGACAATTTTCCTGTGAGACAGAATACTATCCAGGCAAGAGTGTGTGTCCATGTTGCAACCAGTGAAGGTGATGGGCTGAGTGTACATTAACTGGGACTCCACAGCCCTCACTGTGATCCTTAAAGAATGAAATAGTTAAGAGACACCCTTGAGGTCACAATATGTTCCAGAACTGGAAAAACCTGGAGCTAGTTATCCAAGTATGGGAAGAGAAGCTGAGATGAGACCAAATGGCAACTTCTACAATTGAAAGTGACTGTTTTCTATAGGGAAGCAGTGGAGCCTCTTTGACTCGTGATAAACTGATGTGGAGGCAAGCATCCTGGAGGTCCAGAGAGCATATCCAGTCTCTCTCTGACTGCTCCATGACCATATGGAAGAAGGACCCGTATCACAACAAACTCATTCATGCCTCTAAGTTCAAGAACACATTTAAGGTTCTTAATTTTCTTTGATTCCAAAAATGAACCTGGCGTACAAGTCCAGCCCTTGCCGATATTGTGGGACCTCTTGGGTGTGTCTTTGTAGAGGAACCTTTGCTTCTCCATTTTTGAAACAGCTCTCTGACTGAATGAAAGAGACAGCAGCCTAGGGCTGGAGAGGAAAGGGACTGTGTAGCTTCTAGATACGACAGTCCTCACCCTCGTACCTATATGGCCTTCTATGTAAATACATGTAGGGGCAGATAATGCCAAATGCCTGTAGATTAAAACAGTCAAAAGTCTTGGAGAGCTAAATGAAAACCTCTTGCTAGGGGATCATGGTATCCCTGCTTGCTTTGCCAATTTTGGTAGCTCCTATGACCCTTGCAATCCCTTTCAGAACCTTTGCTGCAGAAAAGCTGTTGGCTGCATCTAAACCACAGTTCATGCATTCATCAGAACATGCAATAAGGAAGTTCAAACTTTATACCAACAGCTGTGAAAATGTTGTCACCCTATTCTTCCTTTTCAACTTTGGTATTCACTGCTGGGACAGAATAAGGAACTAGCAAGATGGACACACACAAAACTGGGCTTTCAATCTTTGCAACAAAGCTAGGCATTGCAACACACAGGAAGAACTATGCCTGCTAATCATGCCCGACCATCAGTGGTAGTCTATGCAAGTCCATGGTTAGGGAAGAGAATGATGAAAAGGTTGACATTTGAGAACTCAGTTTATTTTATGGATTCCTCATCTGGCAACCCACTCGAAGTCCCTGTAGCTTCACAGAATAAGCTCCTATAGAATCAAAGCACATGGAGTCATTTACAGCTATCAAAAAGATGCAGGATGTGCTACTGCTGCTGACAAAGAGTGGTACAAACAAGAGTACATCTTCTGTACTGAGACTAAAATCAGCAACATAATCTGTGCTGATGAGATCAATATCAAGGAATCAAAAACAGACGAAGCCTCAACAATGGGATCTGGAATACCAATTGGCATGGAGGTTTGCATCAGGAGCACAAAATTAAAGGCAGAAGGGCTTAATCTGTAGATAGGACAGTTGGCCTCGAGTGGATTGGGAACAACCTCAACTCTGAAGCATTGACTCTCAGTCACAACATCAAAGGTCTTGAAGGAAGTGAGACTGAAAACACTATCATCAATGGCACAGTTGATGGGGTAGAGTCAATGTCAGAAGCTACAGCTTAAACACTCAAAAAGCAAATGATCCAAATGGGTCCAACAACACTAACAAACAAGGTCTGGAAAGGATCCAAAGAAGAAAACTGAAGGGAGGTAGAAGTAAAGTTAGGAAAGGCACTCAACTCGTATTGACGCTAACTTGGGAGGAGGTTTCAGACTACAGTGGAAATAAAAAGTGTACACACCCCTGTTAAAATGCCAGGTTTTTGTGATATAAAAAAATGAGACCACAATAAATAATTTCAAAACTTTTCTCACCTTTAATGTGACCTACAATCTGTACAATTCAAATGAAAAACAAACAAATCTGTTAGGGAAAAAATATAAAAAATAAAAAAAACGTACAATAAGCTGGTTGCATAATTGTGCACACCCTTAAACTAATACTTTGTTGAAGCACCTTTTGATTTAATTACAGCATTCAGTCTTCTTGGGTACACATCAATCATCAATTAAAGAGAGTCAGATTAACCCCCAATAAAATTCAGCTGTCCTAGCAGGATTTTCCTGACATTTACTCAGTTGCCCACTACAGCAAAAGCCATGGTGCGCAGAGTGCTTACAAGGCATCAAAGGAACCTCATTGCTGAAAGGTATCAGTCAGGAGAAGGGTAAAAAAAAAATATTTCCACAGCATTGGATATACCATTGAACACAGTGAAGACAGTCATCAAAAAGTGGAGAAAATATGGGACAACAGTGATGTTGCAAAGAACTGGATGTCCGTCCAAATTTGATGAAAACTGGTGAGGGAGGCTGCCAGGAGACATACAGCAACACTGAAGGAGCTGCATGAATTTCTGGCAAGTACTGGTTGTGTACTACATGTGACAACAATCTCCCCTATTCTCCATATGCCTGGGCTATAGGGTGGGGTTGCAAGACAAAAGCCTTTTCTTACACAGAAAAACATCCAGGCCCGGCTAAAATTTGTAAAACAATACATCAAGTCTCCCAAAAGCCTGTAGGAAAAAGTGTTGTGGTCTGATTAGACCGAGGTTGAACTTTTTGGCCACAATTCCAAAAAGTACGTTTGGCGCAAAAAAAACACTTTGCATCACCAAAAGAACAATATCCCCACGGTGAAGCATGGTGGTAGCAGTACCATGCTTTGGGGTTGCTTTTCTTCAGCTGGAACTGAGGCTTTAGTCAAGGTGAAGGGAATTATGAACAGTTCCAAATACCAGTCAGTTTTGGCCCAAAACCTTCAGGCATCTCGTAGAAAGCTGAAGATTAAGAGGAACTTCACCTTTTAACACTACAATGACCCCAAGCATACATCCAATCAACAAAAGAATGGCTTCACCAGAAAGAAATTAAAGATTTGGAATGGCCCAGCCAGAGCCCAGACCTAAATCCAATAGAAAATATGTGGGGTGACCTGAAGAGGGCTGTGCACAAGAGATGCCCTCGCAATCTGACAGATTTGGAGTGCTTTTGCAAGGAAGAGTGGGCAAATATTGCCAAGTCAAGATGTGCCATGCTGATAGACTCCTACCCAAGAAGACTGAAAGCTATAATAAAATTCAAAGGTGCTTCAACTATTAGTTTAAGGTTGTGCACATTTATGCAACCAGCTTATTGTATGTTTTTTTTTTTTTTTATATTTTTTCCCCTAACAGATTTGTTGGTTTTTCAAGTGAACTGTACAGGTTCTAGGTCAAATTAAAGGTGGGAAAAGTTTTGAAATGATTTATTGTGGTCTCATTTTTTTACATCACAAAAACCCGGCATTTTAACAGGGGTGTGTAAACGTTTTGTATCCACTGTATGTGTTTTAAGCTCAAGCAGGCTGGACACATTTTCCTGAAATCTATTTCTATAATTACGGACATGCAAAACCTGACTAATCTGGAGAAATGGGGTCAAGGAATTCAAAGCTTATAATCACAGTCTATCAAAGAAACATCACCTGGATTGGGGGCAAAGAGCAGAGGACTACTTAGATAAAATTACTGCAAAAAGGGGAGAAGAAACCCCAGTCCTTTTATTTTTTTTTCTTTCAAAACACAGGCACAGAAAGTCCCATCATCCATGGGAAAAGACTAACTTCTGCAAGCTTGAGAGGCACAGAGTCCCACCTATGCACATTGGGATAAAACTCTCAGCACCAACACATCCTGAAATGAATCAGCAGCACTGGGTTTTCATAAGTCTAACTTGTTATCCTTAATAGTTAAGGTTGAAGGCACACACAAATAACTCAATTTTAAGAGCAATGAGCTACACCAAAGCACTTAACACACAATGTGCTTCTCTTTTGGGGACATTTTGGCCCCACATGCACTTTTTAAATTCAAGACTACCTTTACTTCTCCATATCTACAAAACTACACAGCATAGCACAACACCTAGAGCAAACAACAGAAAACACTACACAGCACGGGACTGCAACTAGAGAAAACAACAAATAACAGAACACAACACTGGAAAAAGTACAGTTGCGTACACTTACCATAAATGTATATGTTCGAGTGTATTCACTGTTGCAGCCATTACATTTTGGTTATCTGCTTGCAGGTAGCCCTCAGTCGGCCTGATTAACAAAGTCTTGGGTCCTGCGTCGGTTGCTGTCCCTTCTTCCATGACGTCACGTCATCAGGGGTATAAAACATGCAGCCGACTCCATTACATCAGTTTTTCTTGCCCCAGATGTCAGGTGCCACCCAATGGGGAGCAATTAAATATAAAAGTACAATGATCTACCACCAACAAAAAAAGCAAATACACCAAAAAGGCTTTTAAGTATAGTAAAGGAAAGTAGAGGTATAGCCAAAAGAAGTTAGGGGGCTGGTGGGAGGGTAACCAGGACTGCAACAGTGAATACACTTGAACATCTACATTTATGGTAAGTGTACACAACTGTACTATGTTCTTCATGTTTCACTATTGCAGTCATTACATTTGGGTAGATTCCCAAGCTATGGTTGGGAGGAGGAATTTAGTTAGCATTAGGACCAGCTATAAGGCCTTGCAAGACTGCAGTGGCAAAGCCAGCTCTGAATTTAGAGAAAATTGGCAAATAATAATGCTTGGTGAAAGTATGTACAGAACTCCAGGTAGCAGTTTCTAGGATTTCCCTGGTAGGGACGCCTCTGAGAAAGGCTGTAGAGGTAGATGCAGCTCTGGGGGAGTGAGATCTGATCCCCTGTGGGATAGGTTTTCCACGGTGCTTATAGCAGAAATGAATTCAATGGCCTATCCATTTAGAAATGGTTTGCTTTGAAATAGCCTTCCCCTCTGCCCCTGCAGCAAATGCCACCAGCAGTTGTTCAGATTTCCTTTGTGGTTTAGTCATGTCCAAGTAGAATCTAAGTTGTCTGTGCACATCTAAGGAATGCAGTATCCATTCCCCTTTGTTCTGTGGATTGGGAAAGAAGGTTGGCAAATGAATGGACAGATTAAGAGACACAATGGATACCACCTTGGGCATGAAGGATGGATTGGTTCTGAGGGACACCCTGTCCGCATAAAAGATGATGAAAGGCTCAACTGCCATAAGGGCTGTAATTCAGATACCCTTCTAGCTGAAGTGATTGCTAAAAGGAAACCTGTTTTCCAAGAAAGAAATTTTAAGTCTGCAGTAGCAGCTGACTCGAAAGGAGGTAGAGTGAGTTTCTCCACAACAAAGTTAAGGTCCCAGGCAGGGGTTGGAGCTCTCCTGGGTGGTCTCAAAGTCTTGGCCCCTCTGAGGAACTGCTTGAGCAGTGGATGAGAGAAGAGGGGAGGTTCTTTGTTAAAATGAGCTGAAATGGCTGAGGTGTGGATTTTAATAGAGGAAAAAGACAGGCCCTTGTGAAGCATCTCAGTTAAGTATTGTAAAATCTGAGGTAAATTAGGTGCTTCTGTGCTCATCCCTTGAGATTGGTTCCAGGTACAGAATCTTTTCCATTCTTCAGCATAAGATTTTCTAGTACTAGGCCTCCTTGCCTCTAAAATGATATCCATCAAGGTTTACTGAGGGATGGTAAAGGAGAGATTATGTAATTAGCAGGCTGCAAGGTTCAGTGTTAGAAGCTGAGGGTGCAGAATCTGGTTCTCCTGCTGAGACAACAGGGAAGGAGTCTGAGGCAGGTGCCATGGGGATAACCGTAACACACTGCGCAAAAGGGGGAACCAGTGTTGGCATGGCCAGTCTGGAGCTATCAAAATCATCCTTGGTTTGTCCTGTTTGATTTTTAGTAGTACTTTGGAGAGCAGAGGCAGAGGGGGGGAGGCATAGACTGATAGGTTTTTCCAGCTGAAGGAAGAGCATCCACTTTCCATGCTTGTTTGTGGGGAGTCCTTGTGCAAAATTTGTCCAATTGGTAGTTCTGGGGAGAGGCAAACAGGTCTATATCTGGGCTCCCCATTTGCTTGTCAACATGTTGAAAATCCTTGGTTCCAGTTTCCACTCGTGTGGGTCCATGAGGTTTCTGCTTAGTTCGTCTGCCAGTGTATTTAATTTACCTGGCAGGAATTGAGCTTGTAGGTGCACTTGGTTGCTCAAGGCTGTGTTCCACAATGCCATGAGAAGTCGGCAGAGGGGGTAAGAATGTGTACCCCCCTGCTTGTTTATGTACCACATAACAGTGGTGTTGCCCGCCTTTACCATAAGTTGTCCTGGAAGAATGTGGTCCTTGAAGGCTGTCAGAGCATTCTGTACAGCTAACATTTCTTTTTGATTGATATGCAGGTGCATTTGACTTGGGTTCCATTTGCCCTGAATGCACTTCCCTGCCAGGTGAGCCCCCTATGCATAGTCTGATGCTTCTGTTGTTAGGGTTTGGGCGGCAGTGGGTGGTGTGAAAGGTAGTCCCTTGTTTTGGTGGCACGCCTCTGCCCACCAAAGGAATTCTAGACATAGGCAAGGTATGACAGGAATCACTGCTTCTAGATCCTGAGAATGTTGACATAGGCTTTTTAGATACCACTGTAGTTTGCTCATATGCAGTCTTGCATATGGAATTGGAAGAATGCAGGAGGCCATGAACCCCAAGGCTTGCAGTATTTGTCTTGCAGATAGCAGGGTTTTTGTGGCCACTTGTTTGAAGTAGGCTGTCAAATGAATTTGTTTCTCTGGCGTGAGGTAAGCCATCTGGGAAATTGTATTCAAGCTTGTTCCCAGGAATATAATTTGTTGACAAGGTACCAGGTGTGATTTCTTTTCGTTTATGGTGTACCCCAGACAAGTTAGAACTCTTTGTACAAAAGCCAGGTGATTCAAAAGTATGTCCTGGCTTTCTGCCTAAATTAGACAATTGTCCAGGTATGGGTATATTTGAATATTTCTTTGCCTGCAAAATGCAATAACTGGAGCTAGGCACTTTGTGAATACCCTGGGCGCAGTAGATAAGCCAAAGGGCAGTGCAGTGAATTGATAGTGCATGTAGCCTTCCTTGAAGCATAGGTATCTTCTGCAAGATTCCCTGATTAGCCTGCCTTGAAGCGTAGGTATCTTCTGCAAGATTCCCTGATTGGGATGTGCAGGTATGCTTCTTTTAAATCTAGTGTTGCCAACCAGGCATCTTTGCCTAGCATAGGAAGTAATTGGTGAAGAGTCAGCATCTTGAATTTTGGAATCTCCAAAAAGGTGTTTAGAGTAGACAGGTCCAGGATAGGATGTCATGAATTGTCTTTTCTGGGTACCAGGAAAAGTCTCGAGTAGAAACCTTGGCCCTTTTCCTCTTTTGGTACCAGTTGAATAGCCCCCATGCTTAAGAGAGAAAGTACTTGTTTTTGGGCCTCTGCCCACTAATTTGGGAGTAGGTCCGGCCACCCGCTTGGTGTTGGCAAAGTGTGGAAGTGAAATCTGTATCACTGGGACACTATATTTAAAACCCATTTGTCCTAGGTAATGAGTTCCCAATTCTTTGCATGAAGTGCAATCTTTCCCCCCAAAGGGGCAGTCAGTTGATAAGTGCTTGGAAATTTTAAAAGGAAGTCATTGAGACAGTTTACCTTAGAGGGGAGTCTTATTACTCCCAGATTTGGAAGTGGAGGCCCCCCACTGCTTAGTCCTGTGTGTCCCCTGGGATTAAAACCTGGGGTTTTTGCTGTGTCTGGGTTTGGCTTGAGAAGGCCTGGAAGGGGCTAGAAAGGACCAATTCTTAGAGGGCCAGTGCCTACTAAATCTACGAGGCTGAACTTGTAAGAAATCTTTAACAGTTTGCATATATTTAGCTTTATCTTCCATCTTTTTAAGAACTTCCTCAGCCTTGCTGCCAAAGAGGTGGTCCTGATTTAAGGGCGCATCCAACAATTTAGCTTTAACATGATCAGGAAAAGATTGCTCCTTTAGCCAAGCATGCCTTCTGAGCACAGACCCAGTAACAGCAGCCCTGCAAGAGGCCTCTAATGAATCAAAACCACATTGCAAAGTACGTTTTCCAACTTGTTCAGCAGAATGCATTAAATCCTGCAATTCTTTATTTTCCACACAGTCAGGAATCAACAACATTTTCTGTTTAAGCAATCCAATAACATGTTGCTGATACTTTAACATAAGAAACTGGCAGTTTAAAGCCCTAATGGCCAAGGTTGCAGAAGTGTAAACCTTCTTACCCCATCTATCTAGCGCCCTGGAGTCTCTATCAGAAGGGATAGGATTTTTAGCAGTAGAAGCCTTAATGCCCTTGGGCACCTGTAAAATAGTCTCTGGATCCGCAAAAGGATTTTTAAAAAGGATCGTGTGACTCAGGGACCCTGTAGTATCTGTTAGGTTTTCTGGGAGCAGGAGGCAAGGAATCAGGGGCCAAACTAGATTCGGAAAAAGCATCCTCAACAATGTCTAGTACAGGAGGAATAGCTAAAGGCCTATGCTGAGGTAGGAATAAGAAATCCCTAAGCCTCCTTTTTGAATCAGAAAAATCCTGGCTTTCCCAGTGGGAATGCTCCCTTAGAGTATGTAAGGGTTCCCCAAAAAGAAAAATCCTCTGGAGGGGAAGCAGAGGGAATGAAGTCCTCTGCATCAGAATCCTCATAAGTAGATAAGGGCAAATCCAGATCATCAGAAGAATCAGAAAAAACAGAATCCTGGTCAGAAGATTCATAAACAACTTCAGTCCTAGGCCTCTTCGAAAGGGGGGGTTGGCTACCCCTGATTAGAGTTATTAGATCTTCAGCCATTCTTATTTGTTTTTTATGGCATAGAGGCCTGAGCATGTGGCCTAGGCGTTGTTTTTTTAGACATGGCTCGAGATTTAGGCCTAAGTGAAGAAGGAGCAGTTGGTTAAACATGGAAGTCCGTAGGCCTGAATACACCCGCAGAAGCCGGTGCCTGCACAGCGGCTCTGGACCCATCCAAGGTAGAGACATCCGCAGATTCCATAGCTGAAGGGTCTCTTGGCATACCGGACTCTGAATGGGTCTCAATAGAGGCCTGCGAATAAGAAGTAGCGGGTATCAGGGGCTGCAAAAGCGCCTCACTGAGTACTGGCGAACTGGCGACTGGCTTAGGAGAAGCGTCATCGGCAGTTTTGGACCTCGGCAGCCTGTCTCTGTCTTTATCGTTGCGTTTTTTCAGAATCCTAGTAGTCGGATGGCTAACCGACAACATTTCTGGATAATTAAACAGAGAACAGAAATATTTAAAGGCAAAAATATATTGACAACGGATAGTGCGCTGATTAAATAAATAAAGCACAAATCCGACAGCAAGGTACATCGTGGTCAGGGCCTAGGCAAGGAATACAGTACGAATGAAAATCTTTATGAGGTATTTGCTTTCCACAAGTAATGCAATTAACTTTTACTGACATTGGTAAGGAGCAAGAAAAAGATTCCCCAACGGGGTACTTAGCTTTAGTTGAAGACTTCGGTTCTGAAACTCGAAAACGAAGACTTCAGGAGTTGGCCAACTGGCATTTGCGAACTGCTTCTGCTTCGGGCACCGCACAGCAAGAAAGACTGATGTAATGGCTTCGGCTGCATGTTTTATATCCCTGACGACCTGACGTCATGGAAGAAGGGACAGCAACTGACGCAGGACCCAAGACTTTGTTAATCAGGCCAACTGAGGGCTACCTGCAAGCAGATAACCCAAATGTAATGACTGCAACAGCGAAACACGAAGAACATCAACACTACACAGCACAGCACTGCAGGAGAGCAAACAGCAAACAACAAAACATAGCACTCAAACACTATACAGCAATTGAACTGCACCTAGATCAAACAGAAAGTAATCATTCACACTACCTGAAAACAACACATTCCAGATAATGAGAAAATGACTACTGGGTTAGGCACTGAAGGAATTGCCATAGACAAGACCAGAAAGATGAGCAAAGCTCGCTTGCCTCACTCTGAGTGGTAAGGCTGGGAAGAAATGCCTCAAGTGTAAACTTAGTGAAGAATCCTAGTGGATAACTGAGACCACTGAAGTGTTGTGCTACCAGTAGGACAGGGCAATGGAAAGGATGCCTGTCACAGAAACGGGAGGTATGTCACTGGCATATGACAAATGCATGTTACTTCCAAGTTGTAGCTGTCATGTGCAGTGTGAACAGACAGGCCTTGAACCCCCCCCCCCAATTCCTTACAACAGATGACCTACTCCAAGGCTAACTTGGTTGAAGAATGGTGAGGATTAATGGACAGCAGAAAAATACAATCCTCATCCCGCATAAAGGCATTAAACAAAATTCAGCATTCATACATTCATTCATTCAGTGAACATTATGCTACAGTTAACTTTAGAAACCCAACTAAGCTACAGTACACTGACTTACAAAATAAATACTTGAACCACCTAAAAATGCTATTCTCAACACAATAAATTAATGTTCCATGATCACAAAAACTAACACCAGAACAATACAACAGTGCCTGTCACAACTCAAAATATACCACAAAGAAAGATGCATGTAATCTAACCATAAATAACAAGCTAAGTCTGCCTTTCCTCAAAAGAATGCAGTCCTATAACCAAATGAATTAAAGTAACTTTCTCGACATTGTGACCCTCCACTTTTATAGACTGTACTTAGCCGGTGAATGGGTCATATATTCTGTTTTACTAGACTGTACCACAACTCTTTCAGAGAATTGCACTTGATGTTTCCTGATCTACGACTATGCATACAAATAACCTTCAGGCTTAGAATTTCTAAAACTCGCCTGCCCTTTCACATCAGGCCACTGATATCCATTAAAAAACCCTTTCCTTTCCACAAGACAAAGGCACACCAATAGGCAAATTTTTACATAAAAAGTGTCTGACTTTAAATCAACTACTTCTCACAAACCAGTTTCACTTATTGGGCCTCTTCATGACAGCATGTTGCAGGGCAACATATTACCTAAACAGAACCTTAGTCAAAATTCACAAGGTAATCTCTACAGAAACAGACAACCAGTAAGGGCTCCTGAAGGCTACAGCCTTGGACTCTTACTGTTTACACAGCATATTAACTTCCATTCATACAATAAGTAACTTCTTATCACTAATCTAAAACTACTTCATATTCAGATAACCTGTTCTTCCGAAACGGCCCCTCACTTTCCAGCCTACCTAGTACACATTTTCATGAAGACCTGAATAAGATTTGCGCATTTATATCTCTTAATCTTCTACATCTACTCCAATAAAATAAACTAAGAAGCTTGGGTGGCAAAAGTATCTGCAGTAAATATAAATGTGGCTGTTAAACTCGACTCAGACACCACTTCTAAATGGCAGCCACAATTCAGAGCTGCAGTGCACAGAAGGACTGGGCTAAAGGGGCGCAAGATTCCAATTTGACAGTTGTATATCGGCATTTATACCACCATCAAAAAACATATTTATGTCATTCTCACTGAGGATCTGCCCTAGTCTAAATTTATTTTATTTACTTAGTGTTTATTATTCACAAAGGTAGACCGGTCCAAACATATTCTTCCTGGGGTATGAAATGGGCCACAAGGCAAATGGAGCTACAGACAAACAGTTAGGGCAATCGGTATAAAGTACAGTTGCGTACACTTACCATAAATGTAGATGTTCGAGTGTATTCACTGTTGCAGTCATCACATTTGGGTTATCTGCTTGCAGTAGCCCTCAGTCGGCCTGATTATCAAAGTCTTGGGCCCTGCGTCAGTTGCTGTCCCTTCTTCCATGACATCAGGTAGTCAGGGGTATAAAACATGCAGCCGACGCCATTACATCAGTTTTTCTTGCCCCAGATGTCAGGTGCCCCCTAATGGGAAGCAATTAAATATATATATATATATATATATATATATATATATATATAAAATATATATATATATATATATATATATATATATATATATATATATACACATACACATATACATACATATATATATATATATATACACACACACACACACACACACACACACACACACACACACACACACACACACACACACACACAAGGTTGCACCTCCAACAAAAAAGCAAATACACCAAAAAGGAGAGTAAAAGGTATAGCCAAAAGAAGTCAGAGGGCTGGAGGGAGGGTAACCAGGACTGCAACACTGAATACACTCGAGCATCTACATTTATGGTAAGTGTACACAACTGTACTATGTTCTTTGTGTTTCACTGTTGCAGTCATCACATTTGGGTAGATTCCCAAAGCTAAGGATGGGAGGAAGCATTTAGATAGCATTAGGACCAGCTAGAAGGCCCTGCAAGACTGCAGTGGCAAAGCCAGCTCTGGTTTTAGAGAAAATGGGTAAATGGTAATGCTTGGTGAAAGTATGAACAGAACTCCAGGTAGCAGCTTCTATGATGTCCCTGGTAGGTGCACCTCTGAGAAAGGCTGTAGAAGTAGATGCAGCCCTGGTTTAATGGAGTCTAATCCCCTGTTGGATAGGTTTTCCATGGTGCTTATAGCAGAAATGAATGCAATGGCCTATCCATTTAGAAATGGTTTGCTTTGAAATAGCCTTCCCCTCAGCCCCTGCAGCAAATGTCACCAGCAGTTGTTCAGATTTCCTTTGAGGTTTAGTCCTGTCCAAGTAAAATCTAAGGTGTCTGTGCATATCTAAGGAGTGCAGTATCTGTTCCCCTTTGTTCTGTGGATTAGGAAAGAAGGTTGGCAAATGAATGGATTGATTAAGAGCCACACTGGATACCACCTTGGGCATGAAGGAGGGTTTGGTCCTGAGGGAAACCCTGTCTGCATGAAAAATGATGAAAGGCTCCACTGCCATAAGGGCCTGTAATTCAGATAACCTTCTTGCTGAAGTGAATGCTAAAAGGAAAGCTGTTTTCCAAGAAAGGAATTTTAAATCTGCACTTGTAGCTGGCTCAGAAGGAGGAAGACTGAGTTTTCCCAATACAAATGTGAGGTCCCAGGCTGGAGTTGGGGCTCTCCTGGGTGGTCTTAAGTTTTTGGCTCCTCTGAGGAACTGCTTGAGCAGTGGGTGAGAGAAGAGGGGTGGTTTTGTGTTATAATGAGCTGAAATGGCTGAGGCGTGAATTTTAATGGAGGAAAAAGAAAGGCCCTTGTGAAGCATCTCAGTTAAGTATTGAAGAATCTGAGGTAAATTGGGTGCTGCTCTGCCCATCCCTTGAATTTGGTTCCAGGCACAGAATCTTTTCCATTTTTCAGCATAAGATTTTCTAGTACTAGGCCTCCCTGCCTCCAAAATGACATCCAGCACTTGTTTACTGAGGGATGGTAGCGGAGAGATTAGGTAATTAGCCAGGCTGCCAGGTTCAGGGTTTGAAGCTGAGGGTGCGGAATCTGGTTCTCCTGTTGTGACAACAGGGTAGGGGTCTGAGGCAGGTGCCATGGAGCCAGCAGTGACACACTGCGCAAGAGGGGGCACCAGTGTTGGTGTGGATAGTCTGGTGCAATCAATATCATCCTTGGTTTGCCCTGTTTGATCTTTAGTAGTACTTTGGGTAGGAGAGGCAGAGGAGGAAAGGCACAAACTGATACGTTTTTCCAGCTGAAGGACAGAGCATCTACTTTCCAAGCTTGTTTTTGGGGAGTCCTTGTGCAGAATTTGTCCAATTGGTAGTTCTGTGGGGAGTCAAACAGGTCTATATCTGGTCTCCCCCATTTGTTTGTCAACATGTTGAAAGTCTTTGGTTCCAGTTTCCACTTGTGTGGGTCCATAACATTTCTGCTTAGTTCGTCTGCCAGTGTATTTAGTTTTCCTGGCAGGAACTGAGCCTGTAGATGCACTTGGTAACTCAAGGCTGTGTTCCACAGAGCCATGGCTAGTCTGCAGAGGGGGTAAGACTGGGTGCCCCCTTGCTTGTTTATGTACTACATAGCAGTGGTGTTGTCCATCTTTACCAATAATTGTCCTGGAAGAATGTGATCCTTGAAGGCTGTCAGAGCATTCTGTACAGCTAACGTTTCTTTTTGATTGGTATGCAGGTGTATTTGACTTGGGTTCCATTTGCCCTGAATGCACTTCCCTGCCAGATGAGCCCCCCCATGCATAGTCTGATGCGTCTGCTGTTAGGGTTTGGGCGGCAGGTGGTAGAGTGAATGATAGTCCCTTGTTTTGGTGGCAGGCCTCTGCCCACCAAAGGAACTCTAACCGTAGGCAAGGTATGATAGGAATCATTGCTTCTAGGTCCTGAGAATGTTGACACCATAGGCTTTTTAGATACCATTGTAGTTTCCTCATATGCAGTCTTGCATATGGAATTAGAAGAATGCAGGAGGTCATGAATCCCAAGGCTTGCAGTACTTGCCTTGCAGATAGCAGGGTTTTTGTGGCCATTAGTTTGAAGTTGTCAAATTAATTTGTTTCTCTGGCGTGAGGAAAGCCATCTGGGAAGTTGTATTCAAGATTGCTCCCTGGAATATAATTTGTTGACAGGGTAGCAGATATGATTTATTTTCGTTTATGGTGTGCCCCAGACAAGTTAGCACCTTTCGTAAAAATGCCAGATGATTCAAAAGTATGTCCTGGCTTTCTGCCTGAATTAGACAATCATCCAGGTATGGATATATTTGAATATTTCTTTGCCTGCAAAATGCAATGACTAGAGCTAGGCACTTTGTGAATACCCTGAGCGCAGAAGATAAGGCAAAGGGCAGTGCAAAGAACTGATAGTGCATGTAGCCTGCTTTGAAGAGTAGGTATCTTCTGCAAGATTCCCTGATTGAGATATGCAGGTAGGCTTCCTTTAAATCGAGTGTTGCCAATCAGTCATCTTTGCCTAGCATAGGAAGCAGCTGGTGAAAAGTTAGGATCTTGAACTTTGGAATCACCAAAAAGGTGTTTAAGGTAGATGGGTCCAGGATAGGATGCCATGAGTTGTCTTTTCTGGGTACCAGGAAAAGTCTTGAGTAAAAACCTTGTCCCTTTTCCTCTTCTGGTAGAGTTTGAATAGCCTTTATGCTTAAGAGAGAGTACTTGCTTTTGAGCCTCTGCCCATTGATTTGGGGGTAGATCCAGCCAACCGTTTGGGGTTGGTAATGCGTGGAATTGAAATCTGTATCCTTGGGAAACTATCTTTAAAACCCCATTTGTCCTGGGTACTGAGTTCCCAGTTTTTTGCCTGCAGAGCAATGTTTCCCCCTAAAGGAGCAGTCAGTTGAGAAGTGCTTGGAAGTTTTAAAGTTAAGTCACTGAGACAGTTTACCATAGGGGAAGTCTTACTACTCCCTCATTTGAAAGTGAGAGCCCCCCACTACTTAGTCCTGTGCGTACCCTGAGACTGAAGCCTGGGTGTTCTGCTGGATCTGGATTTGGACTGAAGGCCTGGAAGAGGCAGGAAAGGACCAATTCTTAGAGGGCCAATGCCTACTAAATCTTGGAGGCTGTACTTGTAGGAAATCTTTAACAGTTTGCATAGATTTAACTTTTTCCTCGATCTTTTTAAGAACTACTTCTGCTTTGTTGTCAAACAGACAGTCCTGGTTTAAGGGAGAATCCAGTAATTTAGCTTTAACAAGATCTGGTAAGGATTGCTCCTTAAGCCAAGCATGCCTTCTAAGTACAGACCTAGTAACAGCAGCCCTACAAGATGCCTCTAGTGAATCAAAACCACCTTGCAAAGTATGTTTTCCAACATGTTCAGCAGAATGCATTAAATCCTGCAAATACTTATTTTCAGCACAATCAGGAATCAACATAATTTTCTGTTTAAGCAGTCCAATAATATGCTGCTTATACTTTTATGAAACTGGCAGTTTAAGGCCCTGATGGCCAAGGTTGCAGAGGTGTATACCTTCTTACCCCACCTATCCAGCGCCCTGGAGTCTCTATCAAAGGGGGTAGGATTTTTGGCAGTAGTAACCTTAATGCCCTTGGGTCCCTGTGAAATGGTCTCAGAATCAGCAGTAGAATTTTTAAAAAGGAACTTGTGAGAGTCAGGAACCCTGTAATATCTATCAGGTTTTATGGGAGCAGGAGGTAGAGAGTCAGCAGCCAAGCTGGATTCCGAAAAGGCATCATCAACAATGTCTAGTACAGGAGCGACAGCAAAAGAGAAATCCTCGGGGGGGGGGGGGGTAGTCCACTGCATCACAATCCTCATAGGTTGATAAGGGTAAATCCTGGTCATCAGAGTAAACAGAAATTTCAGAATCCTGGTCAGAAGTATCATAAGCAAATTCAGTCCTAGGTCTCTTAGAGGAGGAAGGTTAGCTTCCCCTGATTAAAGTAATAAGGTTTTCAGCCATTCTTATCATTTGTTTTTTTAGGCATAGAGGCCTGACAATGCGGTCTGGGCATCGGTTTTCTAGGCATGGATCGAGTTTTAGGCCTTGAAGAAGAAGATGGCATTGGTTTAATATGCAAGTCAGTAGGCCTGAATACACCCTCAGAAGCCGGTGTCTGCACTGCGGCTCCGAACCCATTCAAGGTAGAGACATCCGCAGGTTCCACAGTTGAAGCATCTCACTGCATACTGGCCTCCGAATGGGTCTCAGTAGAGGACTGCAAATCTGAATTAGCAGGTATCAGGGGCTGCAAAAGTGCCTCACTGAGTATAAGCGAACTGGCGACTGACTTAGGAGAAGCATCATCCGCAGCTTTGGACCTAGGCAGTCTGTCTCTGTCTATATCTTTGCATTTTTTCGGAATGTCGGTAGTTGGATGGCTTACTGAGGACATATCTGGATAATTGAACCGAGCACCAAAATATTTAGAAGCGTAAATATACTGATGACGAATAGTTTGTTGCTTAAATAAGGCACAAAACCGACAGCAAGGTACGTCGTGGTCAGGGCCTAGGCAAGGAATACAGTACGAATGGAAATCTTTATGAGGTATTTGCTTTCCACAAGTAATACAATTATTGACTTTTACTGACATTGGTTTAGAGCAAGAAAAAGTTTCGAAAACAGGGTACTTAGCTTTAGTTGAAGGCTTCGGTTCTGAAACTGGAAAACATAAATTTCAGGAGTCGGCCGACTGGCACTTAGAACTGCTTCTGCTTCGGGCACTGCACGGCAAGAAAGACTGATGTAATGACATCGGATGCATGCTTTATACCCCTGACTACCTGATGTCATGGAAGATGAGACAGACTCCGACGCAGGACATCAGTTTATTACCTTGTAGATGTTCAAGTGTATTCACGGTTGCAGTCATCACACTTGGGTTATCTGCCTGCAGGTAGCCCTCAGTCGGCCCGAATACCAGAGTCTTGGGATTTCTGCGTCGGATGCTGTCGCCTCATCCATGACGTCAGGTTGTCAGGGGTATAAAACATGCAGCCGATGCCATTACATCAGTTTTTCTTGCCCCAGATGTCAGGAGCCCCCAAAATAGGAAGCAATCAAATGGTGCGGAACACCTCCAGTAAAAAGTAAATACCATTTCCATAAGATATGGGCAAAAAAGAGGATTGGCAGAAAGTAAAGAAAGACAGGGGACTGGAGGGAGGGTAACCAGAACTGCAACAGTGAATACACTCGAACATCTACATTTATAGTAAGTGTACACAACTGTACTATATTCTTTGTGTTTCACTGTTGCAGTCATCACATTTGGGTTGATTCCCAAAGCTGAGGAAGGGTGGAGACAGTCAAGAAGTAGAAGGGCTGGCTAGCAGGCCTTGTAAGACTGCTGTGGCAAATTCAGCTATGGATTTAGAAAAGATAGCTAAGTGGTAATGCTTGTTGAAGGTGTGTACAGAACTCCAGGTTGCAGCTTCCAGATGTCCCTGGTAGGGACTCCCCTGAGAAAAGCTGTAGTGGTTGAGGTAGCCCTAGTGGAATGAGGCCTGATCCCCTGTGGGGTAGGTTTTCCATGGTGTTTGTAACAGAAATGGATACAGTGTGCTATCCATTTAGAAATTGTTTGTTTCGAAATGGCCTTGCACTCTGCCCCTGTAGCAAAGCTGACTAGGAGCTGGTCGGATTTTCTGAAAGGTTTACTCCTGTCAAGGCAGAACCTGAGCTCTCTGTGCACATCCAAGGAGTGCAGGATCCTTTCCCCTTTATTCTGAGGATTAAGAAAAGGTTGGCAAATGGATGGATTGGTTTAAAGCCACACTGGATACCACCTTGGGCATAAAAGACGGGTTAGTCCTGAAGGAAACCCTGTCCGCATGGAAGATAATGAAGGGTTCCACAGCCATAAGGTCCTGTAACTCAGTCACTCTTCTTGCTGAAGTGATGGCTAGCAGTAAGGCTGCTTTCCAAGAGAGGAATTTTAACTCTGCTGTAGCAGCAGGCTCAAAAGGGGGAAGCGTGAGCTTTAGTACAAGTTAAGGGCCCAGGCAGGAGTAGGAGCTCTCCTTGGGGGTCTTAAATTGTTAGCTCTTCTCAGGAACTGTTTGATCAGAGGGTGAGAGAAGAGGGGTGGTGCAGTATTGTAATGAGCTGAGATGGCAGAGGCATGAATCTTAATTGATGAGAAGGAAAGGCCTTAGTGAAGCAGCTCTGCTAGGTAACCTAGGATTTGAGGCAAGAAGGGCATGGCTGTGTCCGTCCCTTGAGACTGGCTCCAAGAACAGTATCTATTCCACTTTTCTGAATAGGATTTCCTAGTACTGGGCTTCTTGGCCTCAAGGATAACATCCAGCACCGGTTTGCTGAGGGTTGCTGGTGATGTATTCAGGGAATAAGCCAGGCTCCCCGGTTCAGAGTTTGCAACTGAGGATGCAAAATCTGTTCCTCCTGCTGGGACAGCAGAGAGGGGTCTGATGTAGGTGCCAGGGTGGCACTGCTGTCAGACTGCATAGGAATGGGTACCAGTGCTGGCATGGCCAGTCTGGTGCAATAAGGATTGTGCTTGTACTGTCCTGTTTGATCTTGAGGAGTATTTTTGGAAGGAGGGGCAGAGGTGGAAAGGTATAGAATGAGAGGTTTTATCCACTTTCCAAGCTTGGCTGTGGGGAATTCTGGTGCAAAATTTGTTTAGTTTATGGTTTTGGGGGGACGCAAAGAGGTCTGCCTCTGGTGTCCCCCACCTGTGTATTAAAAGTTTGAATGAGTTTGGTTCCAGTTTCCACTCGTGTGGGTCCATTAGATTTCTGCTTAAGTTGTCTGCCAGTGAATTTTGTTTGCCTGGCAGGAACTGAGCTTGCAGGTGTACTTGGTTGCTCAAGGCTGTATTCCACAGGGCCATGGCTAATGGGTTCCCCCCTGCTTGTTTATGTACCACATAACTGTGGTGTTGTCTGTTGTTATCAGCAGCTGTCCTGGAAGGATTCGGTATTTGAAGGCCGTCAAAGCATTCTGTACAGCTAACATCTCTTTTTGGTTGATGTGCAGGAGATTTTGGCCTGGGCTCCACTTGCCCTGAATGCATTTGCCTGCCACGTGAGCCCCACCCCCCCATGCATAGTCTAATGCGTCTGTTATCAGGGTTTGGGCGGCAAGGGGTTGAGTGAAATGCAGTTCCTTGTTGTGGTATCATTCTTCTGCCCAACAAAGAAATTCTGCCCTTAGACAAGGTAAGATTGGAATGACTGTTTCCAGGTCCTGAGAATGTTGGCACCAAAGGCTTTTTAAGTACCACTGAAGTTTCCTCGTATGCAGTCTTGCATATGGAATTAGCAGAATACACGAGGTCATGAATCCTAGGGCTTGCGGTATTTTCCTTGCGGATAGCTGGGTTTTGGTGGCCATTTGTTTGAAGTAGTTGGTCAAATAGACCTGCTTTTCTGGAGTGAGAAATGCCATCTGGGAAGTTGTGTTCAAGCTTGCTCCCAGAAATACAATTTTTTGACTGGGCACCAGTTGTGATTTCTTTTTGTTGATGGTGTACCCAATGAAGTGAGGAGGCTTTTTACAAATACCAGTTGCTGAAGTAGCAATTCCTGACTGTCTGCCTGAATCAGGCAATCGTCCAAGTATGTGAAACCTTGGATATTTCTCTGCCTGCAGTATAATATGGCTGGAACCAGGCACTTTGTGAATACTCTGGGCACAGTAGATAAGCCAAAGGGAAGTGCAGAGAACTGATAGTGCATAAAGCCTGCCCTGAAGTGTAAACATTTCCTGCAAGACTCCCTCTATGGGGATGTGCAGATAAGCTACTTTTAAATCTAGGGTGACTAACCAGGCATCCTTGGCTAGAATAGGGAGAAGCTATTGCAGGGTAAGCATTCTGAATTTTGGGACCACCAGAAAGGTGTTGAGAATTGATAGATCCAGGATTGGGTGCCAAGAGCCCTCTTTTCTGGGCACCAGGAAAAGTCTGGAGTAGAAACCCTGCCCCCTTTGTTCTACTGGAACAGGTTGAATAGCTCTGATATTGAGCAGAGAAAGTACTTGTTTTTGAGCCTCTCCCACTGGTTTGGAGCAAGGTCTGGAAACCCGCTTGGGGTTGGCAATGAATGCAAGTAGAATCTGTACCCCTGGGATACAATGTTTGGGACCCATCAGTCCTGAGTAATGGACATCCAGTTTTTTTGCACAAAGGGTAAGTTTTCCTCCTAGGGGCACAAGTAATTGGGCAGGGCTGGGAAGGATAACTGAAAAGTCATTGTGAACTCTTTCCATAAGGGGGCAGCTCACCACTCCCTGTTTTTGAGGTGGGAGCACTCCATTGTTTAGATCTCTGCATACCCTGAGACTGTAGTCTGGGTGGCCTGTTTCCCCTGGGTTTGGAGTGAGAAGGCCTGGAAGGGGCAGAAAAGGACCAATTTTTAGAAGGTCAATGCCTACTGAATCTAGGTGGCTGCACTTGTAAGAATTCTTTAACAGTTTGCATAGATTTAGCTTTTTCTTCCATATTTTTAAGAACTTCTTCTGCTTTGGTGCCAAATAGTCCTTATTTAAAGGAGCATCTAGTAATTTTGATTTGACATGATCTGGCAATGTTTGTTCCTTCAGCCAAGCATGCCTTCTCAGTACAGACCCAGTGACTGCAGCCCTGCAAGATGCTTCTAGGGCATCAAAGCCATACTGCAAAGTATGCTTACTAACTTGGTTTGCAGAATGCATTAACGCTTGTAAATCGTTATTTTCTGCACAATCTGGGAGTAACACCATTTTTTGTTTAATTAGTTCCATAATACATTGCTGGTACTTCAACATGTACAGCGGCAGCATTGCTGCCTCACAGCAAGAGGTTCTTCTGTTCAATTCTCGGCTGGAGTGTCTTCTGTGTGGAGTCTGCATGTCCTCCCCGCAGTCGAGTGGCCTCCGAAAGACATGCGTAAAGGGGCGTGCCTTCGTTGAAGGTTGGGCGTTGGACTGGCAACTCAGCACCATAAAAATCTACTGCCAATCATTAGCGGACCGGAGTTCCGCTGTGGCGACCCTAATAGGGAACAGCCAAAAGGGCAAACAATTTCAACATGTGAAACTGGCAATTCAAAGCCCTGATGGCAAGAGTCGCAGAGGTATGTATCTTCTTACTCCATCTGTCTAAAGCTCTGGAATCCCTGTCTGAAGGGGTAGGGTTATTGGCTGTAGTAGCCATAATCCCTTTAGGTCTCTGGGAAATGGTGTCTGGATCCGCAGTAGGATTCTTAAAGAGAAATTTGTGAGAATCAGGTACTCTGTAGTACCAGTCAGGTTTTCTAGGGGCAGGGGGTAAAGTGTCTGGAGTAAGACTGGATTCCATGAAGACATCATCTACAACATCCAGGAGAGGTGGTATAGCTAGAGGCATGTGCTGAGGCAACTCTAAAAATTCTCTGAGTCTCTTTTTGGACTGAGGGTAGTCCTGGCATTCCCAGCAGAAATGCTCTCTTAAAGTATGCAAGGTTTCACCAAAAGAAAAATCCTCTGGAGGAGAGGCAGAGGGAATGGATTCCTCTGCATCTGAATCCTCATAGGTTGATAAGGGCATGCCCTGATAATCAAAAGGGTCAGAGTCATTGGACTCCTGGGTCTGTAGAATCAGAATGAAACTCAATTCTTTGTCTCCTAGCAGGAGAAGGCTGGCTTCCCCTAATTAGTGTAATAAGGTCTTCAGCCATTCTAAGCATTTGTTTTTGTGGAATGGAAGCTTCAGCATGCACTTTGGTCGTTGGTTTTCTAGGTGTAGTGCATACTCTGGGGGCCTGAGAAACTCGGTAGTTTTAGCTAAAAACGAAGTTGTTGGTTTAATTTGAACATCGATAGGTCGGAATACACCCTCAGAAGCCGGTGCCTGCACAGCGGCTCCGGATCCATCCAAGGTAGAGACATCCGCAGTTCCATAGTCGAAGAAGCATCTCACGGCATACCGGACTCCGAATGGGTCTAAGCAGAGGCCTGTAAATCTGTAGAAGCGGGCATCAGGGGCTGCAAAGGCACCTCACTGAGTACCGGCTGACTGGCGATTAGCTTAACGAAAGCATCGTCAGCAGTTTTGAACCTATGCGGTCTGTCTCTGTCTTTATCTTTATGTTTTTTTGGAAGATTGGTAGTCGGATGGCTTATCAAAGCCATTTTAGAATACGGAGAAAGAGAGCGAAAGAATTTAGAGACAAAGATAGCCCAATGACGAATGGTTCGGGCGTTAAACAAGGCACAAAACCGACAGTGAGGGACATCGTGGTCTGGGCCTAAACAGGTGATGCAGTAAGAATGAAAATCTCTGTGTGGTATTTGCTTTCCATGGGCAAGATAATTGTTAACTTTTTCTGACATCGGTTAGAGCAAGAAAAAAGGATCCCCAATGGGGTACTTAGCTTTAGAAGACTTCAGGTTTGAAACTAGAAAAACGAAAATTTCAGGTAGCGGCCAACTGGCACTTGCGAACTGCTTCTGCTTCGGGCTCCTTCTTGGCAAGAAAAACTGATGTAATGGCATCAGCTACCTGTTTTATAACCCTGATGACCTGACGTCATGGAAGAGGTGACATCATCCGACCCAGAAATCCTAAGACTCTGGTATTCGGGCCGACTGAGGGCTATCTGCAGGCAGATAACCCAAGTGTGATGACTGCAACAGTGAAACACGAAGAACATCTAGACACCACTCTGTCAATTTACAAAGGCCATTCTGACCTGAAGTCTACCCTAACTTCAAATGACAATATCCATGCAATGCTTCAATATATATAACTATGAACTTTCATAATAAAACTCTCTGATAATGTCATTTTACATTGTTTTGTACAGCTTAATAATTTTTAGGAACACAAAGACACTTGTGTACAAAACGCAAACACTGTGACTCAAGGAATGTGCCCCTTTTGAGACACTATACTACCTCTGACTGGGAAGGAATCACAAACTTATAAATGTTCATGTTGCTGTTTCTCAGACATTGTGCTGGCCAAACAAACCATATCGATAAGCATGTGATCCTATAATTACCATTTGTTTTCATACATCATCTGCCACCAAAATGGTACCAACATTCTCTACAGGTCTGATTTGTCATTGAGATAAAAATGAAAAACAGCACCCCACCCAAATGCTGACTGCCATTAAAATTAAAATAAACAAAAAAGAAATACAAAGTGCATTTGTACTGTGGGCAATGTGTATGGTTTCCACTACTGACACACTTTTTTTTTTTTCTGTCAGGAAAATTGAAAGAACAACCAATCACAGCTATGTACTTCAATGTATGGGTTTTCAGAAACTAAACTCAGTCCACGCCATCCACCAAGACACAGTAATGCTCACTTCAAAGTGGTCATCCTCAGCCTGATACTTGCTTCCTTTGATATTCCTCTGCTGACTACATCCCGTAGTCTGCAATATTTCATCTTCAAATTATGGAGTACAACACTATCTCTAACAAAATGGAGCAAAAGACAAAATATAGAACATTTACTAAATTCACAGCATGGTGAATAAAATAACTGTTTCCACACGCTTCCAAAGATTTACTTTGAAAAACTAATCTGATTTATTATCATTTATTTATTATTTATTGTAGCACTTATTAACAAATCGTAACAGTGAATGTGGGACAGACTCTCTCAATGTAGAGCACCATGCAAGTTTTAACAGTCAAACTCACAAAATGAACACTGCTCTAATGAGGGACAGCGGAAAGCTATGTTGCCTCCTCACCCCCCAAAAGACAGCCACTTTTAGTTACTAGTTGTGACAGCCAAAAGTTGTAAAAAATGGACAACGCAATGCATTTCAAGTTACTGCTTCAGGGCACTTACAGCTCTCAAACTATTAACTCAAGAATTAGAGAAAAAACAAAAGCTAATGGTACACAACAGCCTAAAATCAGGAACAGATTTTAACTAGTGGTCTTGCATAGTTGCCAGTATAACAGTTTTTTTTTTGCAAGTATTTTTCTTAAAGGTATGAAGTCTGAAAGTCAAGATGTTTGTCATTATTTGGTGACTGCTGCCCAGCACACTAACAGAAAAACAAAGTTTGAAGTAACAGACCATAAATGAGGGGGAAAAAAAAAAACAGGGAAAGAGAAGAACTCTATCCTTTAAGCACACAAGCATCACTCAAAGTCAGCTGTATGACTGTACGCCTCAGCTATCTGCATATGATAAAGTGAATGAATGAATTCATAAACAATGGCCCAGAAATGTATCTCACCTCATTGCTATCAGAACCACACAGCTTAACCTACCACAACCCCCCTTTGTCTTCTCAACTTCTTAGCTCAAGAAAGAAGAGAGACAAAAAATCGGGTATATATTTTAAATATTTCTCTTACATCCTTAGAACATTTTCACAATAAAGCACACTTATGTAAGTAAACTTACCATAACTGTAGATGTTTTAATACACCGCTGTTTCAAGAAGCCTAAGCTATATGGGTCCTAACCTCAGCAACTGGCCAGCTTCATAGATCTTTGGGCACCTTCCCTGTATTCCAATTGTCAGGAGCTCAAGCAGTGCTCTATAAAAAGCAGTCGGAGAGTGAAAAGGCTCCAGACCATTGTTTTTTCTTGCCCAGGAGGCAGGTGAGAGCCCTGAAGAGCAATGCTAGGAAGCAATTTACTCCATAAATGAATACAAAAAAGGTGAATCAAACCACACACACATTGTGTGTGTGTGTGTGTGTGTGTGTATATACATATATATATATGTATACATATATATATATATATATATATATATATATACACACACACACACACACACATATATATATATATATATATATATACACACACACTCACACACACACACACACACACACACACACACACACACACACACACACACACACACACACACACACACACACGTATTTATTTACTTATTGTTTACCGGGAAAGTCTGACTGGACATAGGTGCATTTTCAGTGGAGGCACGGGGATAAAAGCTACAACAATATGAAAAACAAACATTATACCACAAGAAAATTACAGACTACAGGTCAACAATAAAAGTACACATTGTAAACACAAATAACCTTAGCAAATTTAACAAAATTTGTACATCAAAGAGTACATGGTATTATACAAACTGGACTAGCATATATATTACAAAGCACAGTATGATATTTCTGAGGAAGACCTGAAATGATTTGAGGTAAAAGTAAGTATATATAGGGAAGGAAAGGAAAAAGGCATAATAGGACAGTACTGTGAAAAGTGTAGATCTAAAGAAAGTCAGAGGGTGTGTATAAAAAGTGGAGAATATAGTGTTAATCAGGTGGGTAGCAAGAGCAAAGCCAGGATTTTTCTAAATGAGTAAATAGAAGTTTTATAAATTGTACTATGGTGCAGATGGACGCGATGGAAGTGGGTAGTTTATTCTATATTTTAGGAATGAGATTAGAGAATAAGGATTCCCCAGCTGAGTTGTTAGATTTGGTGGATTTAAGTAGGAGTTTGTCACTGGAATGGCGTGTTCTCGTGGTGGTGTATGGTTGTATGAGATCTTGAAGGGCTGGGTTTTTATCTGGTTCACGGAGTATTTTATCGGTGAAGGTTAGTTGCTTGTACTGGAGGACCTGAGGAAGTTCTAGCCAGTTTAGTTGTCTAAGGCCTGTGCAATGGTGTGTTTTGTAGGGGGAGTTTGTAGCAAATTTGGCTATTTTATTGTAAAACGAGTCTAGTTTAGTAAGGTCGGATTTGCCTAGGTTGGTTAGTATAGGGGAGGTATAGAGTAGGGGTGACAGGAGGTGTGTCCAGGCAGTGGTAGCTTTTGTAGACTGGTTATTAAAACTTTCTTGTTTCTGTAAAGAAGGCATAATTTTTATGAACTTTTTTGATAGTTTGGGCTATGTGAATATCAAATTTTAGACTGTTGTCAATTTAGACCCCTAGCAGTATGGCATATGTCACAGGGGTAATAATAGTTTTGTTTTTGGACTCTAGGGTGAAAACTAGGAGTGTTGCAGGTGTTCCTTGAGGGGTAGAAGAGGAGGAGTTTGGTTTTATTTAGGTTTAGAATTAGTTCAGAATTGGTAAGCCAGGATTCTACTGATAGAAATGTGTTTTGGGTTATTGTGTGGAGGTCCTGTATGGTGGGGGCAGAGCATATGAGGGTAGAGTCATCTGCGTATTGTATCACAGATGCTTGGCAAGTGGAGGTGTGGAGTTGGTTGGTAAAGAGGGAGAACAACAGTGGTCCTAAGATCGAGCCTTGTGGGACACCTAGGGAAACTGGGAGGAGAGTGGACATGTGATGTTGCCACAGTACATCCTGTTGTCGGTCTGATAGATAGTTTTGGAACCAGGTAACAGTGGAAGCATGAAGGTTTAGGGAGGAGAGGACTTTGATCAGTTTAACATATTGAATGCTTTGGACAGGTCTAGAAATATAGCAGATACGAATTGCCCTGAATTTCTAAGTTGGTTGACTGTATTAGTAAAGGACATGAGGGCTGTAGTTGTACTATGATGGGGGCGAAATCCATGTTGTGTGATTGATAATAGATTGTGGGTGTTAATGTAGTTCATGAGATGAGTATGGACCACCCTCTCTAGGATTTTGGATAGGGGTGACAGAAAAGCGATTGTGTGGTAGTTGCTAAAATTGGTTGAGTTGCCTCCTTTGTGAAGGGGCATTATATGGGATTTTTTCCACATAGCAGGTACTATGCACTCTGACATAGATCTGTTTATGAGTATTGCTACTGGGTAAGCTATTCCATCAGCAGCTACTTTCAGAAATTCAGCTGGTAGTTTGACTATGGCTAAGGTAATTGGTTTTAGTTTGAGCAGTAGTTTTTTTACAGTATTTACTGTTACTGGCTGTAGTGAAAATAGACTGAGGTTGTTTTGAGAGGGTTTACTGAGATGGGGAGTTATTGGGGCATGGCTATTGGAGCGGTTTATATTGGCTAGGGCTAGTATTGTTTCCGTAAAAAAAGTATTAAATTGTGTTACTATCTTTTCAGGCTAGTGGTAGAGGTTGGAGTGGGTGTGGAGGTTTTGCCTGGTGATAGTATGTTATTAACTGCAGCCCAGAATTTTTATAGGTTCATAGGTAGGTAGTAGGCTATCAACCCAAGGGCCTATGTAAGCCTAGCCAACAAGGTTCCCTGGCTTACGCCACCCAAGAAAGTTATTTTCCTATGCCAATGTCGAGCAGAGACACAGAAGTGATCCCCGGGGTGGATTTCCTATTTCCCATCCACTCATCAAGATTTTTCTTGAAGAGTGCTAATGAAGAACTTTGTTTGACATAGATGGGTAGACTGTTCCAGAGTATGGGACGTCTCTAGGACAGGAATCTATCCCTCCAGCATGTCCTGTTTATTGTGATGACAAGATTTAGGTCCCTAGAGCATGTAGCTCGCAGGGATTGGGATTTCTTTAGGTGTAGCATGTCCAACGGCTCTGGGTATGACACAGCTTTATATGTTAGGCAGAGATCACCTCGGAGTAGGCGATATGCTGCGGAGTAAAGCTGGAGTTTTTTTAGATGGTCAGTGCAGGGCATTTGTTTCAGGCCAGTAATCCTCTTTGTGAGGTACTTCTGTGGCCTTTCCAGCTGCTGCAGATGTCTTGTATGGTACATTCCAAAAGGGGTGTTGTACTCTATAATGGGTCTAATGAGTGTCGAGTACAGACGAACAATGACCTCTTTTTTTCCTGGATGAGAACCCTTTTATGATGAGGTGTGCCACATAGAAGGACTACCTGACTACTGTGGCAATGTGACTTAAAGGAGAGATTACTGTCCACCTGGGTCCCAAGGTCTCTTATCGCACATCCGGTGTCAAGTAGATTGCTGCCTATGTGGTAGTTCATGGGTACAGAGTTTTTACCGAAGGGGATGACATTGCACTTTTTGGCACTGAGTTTGAGGCCATGGTTCTGACACCAGGCATATGTCTTAGCGAGGCCCTTCTGTAGGATGTCCACATCATTCGGGGACTTGATTATGGCTCCTAGTTTGCAGTCATCTGCGAACTTCATTAGCCAGAGGCCTTTTCTGTTTGGTATCTACTTCTCTGAAGTACAGGCTAACAGGAGAGGTCCCAGGATGGAACCTTGTGGTACTCCACTTGTCACTGCTTTGAGGTCAGATTTAAAGTCTGCAACTTTTACAGTGTGGGTTCTGTCAGTGAGCCAGTTGGCAACCCATCTTGTGACATAAGGATTTATACCTAATTTAGTGAGTTTAGCTATAATTCCAGAATGGGAGATGGTGTTGAATGCCTTGGCGAGGTCAAGACAGGCTGTGTGAACCACCTTATCCTCATCTACGGCTTTGGTTACTGCCTCAAAAAAGTTGATCAGGTTCAGGAGGCATGATCTGCCTTTCACAAACCCGAACTGGGTGGGATCCAGAGTTTGGAGGTTACCAATGTCTTTGTTAATGAGTTCCATGATGATACGTTCCATGGCCTTGCAGACCAGGCTCGTCAGGCTAATAGGTTGACAGTTCTCGGCATCAGTGGTAGCTCCCCCTTTGTGGAGTGGGATAACTGTTGCTGTGTGCCATTCAGTGGGCACAAAGCCTGATGCAAGGCTATTATTGAACACGGTGCTTAAGTGGGGAGCCAGTTCATTCTGAAGTTCGTATAAAACCATTTTGTGGGTTATTATGGTATTTTTCTTGAATATTGTGGTAATAATTGATTTTGTCCTGTTTGATGAGTTTTTTTTAACTTTGCTACGTAGTTCTAGAAATGTTAGTTTTGTGGATTGGGTTTTATATATATATATATATATATATATATATATATATATATATATATATATATAGTTGTACACACATACATATATACACACACACATATACGGGCTGTACAGTGGTGCAGCACATAAAGTTGCCACCTCACAGAAGTTCTCCAGTTCGATTCTCAGCTGGGGTACCTTTTCTGTGGAGACTGCATGTCCTCCCCTCTGCTCATGTGGGTTTCCTTCCACATTTCAAAGACATGCAGTAAGATGGATTGGACACATTAAAATTAGCCATATGTGTGTATGTTACAGAAGAACCACCACAGCAAGGCTTGCCACCCAGTGGTTTGAACCTTGGCTCTAGATGATTGCCACTGTTGAAGTGGCACCCTGACCCCATAAGCAAAACGTGGTAAAAAAGGTAATGGATGGATACACACACACACACATATAACCAGCATACACAAGAGGGGGCTGGAGAAAGGGAATGCGACTGCAACAGTGATCTATTAGAACATCTACTTTTACAGTAGGTTTACTTACTCAGCTGTACTATATTCAGACATAGAACACTGCTGCAGTAGCCTAAGCTGTATGGGTAGATTCCCATACCTTAGAGGGGTAAAAGAAAAAGGAAATAAAACCATAAACTAATACTCAAGAAACTCCTGAAGAATGGTCCTACAAAGCCTGTACTTAAACACTTACAAAAGGAAGCCAGTCTGTAGCATTTTTTAAAAGTACGCACAGAGGACTATGCTGCTGTTTTTGGAATACTTCTAGAGTTCACCTCTTTCCAAAAAGCCCCTATGGAATGGGGTGCAACCCTGCCTGAAATTGGCTAACTATAGTAAGTAAAACAAAAGGCAGTAGCATGTGACACTCACCTGGAGATGGTCTACTTTGACACTGGTTATCCTTTTCTCTTACCTTCATAGGAAACAAACAAATGATCAACTTTCCTGAAGGTTAGAGTTTTGTTAAGGTAGTATCTGAGCTGCCTGTGGACATCTAGATTATTAAGAGTTCTCACTTGTTCTTAAGATCAGGAAAGAAGACTTTGACATTGTTTGGCTCAAAGTAAAATCTGAGACCACTTTAGGCATTAAGGTAGCAGTTGTTCACAAAGTAGGGTTAACTTACCTTAAGAACCTATAACTTGTACACTCTCCTAGCAGATATCAGATCAATGACTAAAACAATTTTCCAAGTTACAAACTTCAAATCAGCCTGATGCGACGGTCCAAATGGAGACAGAGTAAACTTTGTAGGCATGAAGTTCAGATCCAAGGTGGGAGGCACCCTTTTTCTAGGCAAGTATGCAACACCTCTTCTAAAAAATGTTTCACTTGAGTGTGGTAAGAAAAGGGAATCAAAGGACAGATAAGCAGAAATGGACAACAAATATACCTTGACATGGAAATATGAAAGACCACTGGACAATAACTCAAAAATAATCAATAACCAGGGGCCTGAAGAGGGTCCTGGTTCTTCGATTGGGACCAAATAAAAATAATTTCTACTTACATATATATGATTGTCTAGTAACGGGTTTTCTTGCTTCCTTCAGTTCCTCCTGCTGCACGTCCTCAGAAAAAAAGGTGCCTAAAAGGTATTAAAATTCCATCACCCACACAGTTAACTGAAGAGTTTTTTTTTTTTTTTTTTTTAGATTTAGAGTGCATCAAACCCCCCCCCCCCCTTACTTGGGTGAGTAAATCTACTCTGTGTGGAACCTTATCCTAATTGCCCTTGGCCAGACTTTAAAGAAGGGAGAACAACTGTTGCCTTGTCCAAAAGTGAGTCACCACCACAATTTTTAACGAGTCCTTCTAGAACTCTAGAGGAAATCTGGAAATCAGTGGAAAGACATATATGAACATTCCCAGATGGGAAGAAGGTATCTGCCCTCCAGGTCTGTTTGCAAGTAGTTGTTGAGCATAATTTCTTTACTTGGCTGTTCTGAGTGAAGGCAAACCGATCTATTTGAAGTGTTCCCCACAACTAGATCAACTCATGGAACACCCCAGGATGATGCTTCCATTTGTGAGGGGGATCTGTTCTGGTCCTGTTGAGCTTGTCTGCAACCAGGTTTTGCTCTGATAGAATATATGAAGCCTGAAAAGTCAAACTGAACTGAACTGCTACCTCCCAGGCTGCGCTAGCTAATCTTTAAAGAGGTTAAGAACTGATGCCTCCCTGTTTATGTACCACAACACTATGGTGTACACTTGCAGTGGTCCAGAAGCTCACAGATGATTCAAAGGTTTCAAAGCACTGATACGTGCCAACATCTCACTGGTATTTTTGTGCTGGTCTGTCTGTCTGTCTACAGGACAGAGCATGCACTTTTCCTTTTGGAAACTACTCACCACGACAGCTCTGAAGCATCTGCAGTGACTGACTGGAAGGGAAAAATTAAGACCTGGATTGCCAACTATCTAGCTTACCCACCATCCATTCTCTCTCTCGCTCTCTTTTTGCAAACTTTAGAACTGGAATCTGAAAAGAACAAAGGTTGTGGATGCCAAGTTCAGACTGATCTGAAATACCACTATTTCTTCACATGCAGTTTGGCCAGGGAAAGTATTAGAATCCATGTACCCCATATTCCTGAGATGCAGATGCATGACTTTGACTGAAGAACCTCAGGAAGAACTGTTGAAATATGTCTACCTTGTCTGGAGGAAGAAAGGCCCTTCCCAAAGCAGAGACCAGCAAACATCCCAGGAAAATCATTCCGTGAGAGGGGATTACAGAAGATTTCTGAAAGTTGATTTGAAAACCTAGACTGAGTAGAAGTTTCTGAACAGTTGCTAAAAACTCTCGACAGCTGTAAAAAGTATTTGCAAAGATAAGACAATCAACCAAATATGGCAAATTTTGAATGCCTTGAAGTCTGCACGAAGTGATGACAGCAGCTAGAAATTCTGGGAATATCCTTGGTGCAGTGGACAGTCCAAAGGGTAAAACAGAAAAGTGATCATGTCAGCCAAACACAGTAAATCTGAGGAAATGCTTGAACTGCTCTGCAACAGGAATATGATGACAGGGTTCCTTTAAATCCAGCTTAACCTTGAAAGCTAGAGGAGTGATTAGAGATACAAGATACTAAAGGGATAACACCCTGAACTTAGGAATCTTGACAAAATGGTAATGAAAAGAAAGATCCAGTACAGCCCTCTAGGATCTTTCCAGTTTTGAACCTAGGGCAATTCTTGAATAAAAAAATCTTGCCTAGGAGGTTGAGAGGCACAGGTTCTATGACATTCTGAGACGGCATGTGATGCAGGATGGAAGAACATAAAGTGGTCAAGTTCCCTGGACAAAAGTAAAGGAAGAAGGGACGGAGTCTCATTGCCAAGTGTATTCCCTCTGGATTATCTTTACAACACAGCTGTCTGAAACAATGTGAAGCCACAAGGGAACACACAAGGAAAGGCTGCCAGGATAGGGGCCATACCTCTCAACCATGCAGATTTTTGGTCCATTCATCATAAAATTTGTGGTTTTCTGGCAAATGGTTGAGGCTTGAAGTCAATAAGTAATGACATACATTTGAGTTTCAGGCTTCATATATTTCAGAAAATGCATGTTAAGGCAAAATGTGTTACTGTAACAACTTTCTAAGTTTATAAGTACAATATTTAAAATCTGTTCCTATTTTGGGGCCTTTGTACACCTATTATTTTGGGCTCTGTCCAGATTTCTTGTACCAGGAGGTTGACAGGTAAAATGGGAAGGAGAGCTAAGAGACTAAACAGGCAGATAGACAGGTTAAACGGGAGGGATACCCTTGATTTGTAGAAGCTTTTCCTTTCGATTTCCATTTTAAAACCCTGTTTCTTTTGGTTTCTTGCTGCTTACTGGAAAAGGGAGGCAAGGAGAAGGGGAAATGACCATCTGCTCTAAAAAGCAGGGTAGAAAAATCTGTTTTTCTCCTTTCATTGCACTTTAAACATCTCAGCTGCAGAAAGGCAAAAATAACCTCTGTATCTAAAGAAAAATTTGAAATCTCAAGTAGATCTTGAGAATGAAGCCAAGCAAATTTCCTGGAACCCGTGCAGCAGCTCTGGAAGAAGAATCAGCAGAATCATAAGCACAGTTTAAATTACGTTTAGTCACCTGAGAAACAGTCATCACAGAAGCAGTTAATGGGTTCTTTACCTTAGTAATAGGACAGTTAACCATTAACTTTTGCATGTTCTCAAAGGATAATACTAAAAACAAAAAGAGAGATTCAGTGTCATGTGTACCATTTCAATAACTTTAATTAAAACACAATTAAAGAACTTTGTGTTTTAATTAAAGTTATTGAACTGGTACACGTTGCATCAGATCTCATTTTTCGCTGGACTTTCATTTTATAAAGTATTCTGGCTTATCGGTGAAGCATAACTATTTATGTTGTTATAATAGTAAAAATGTTAGCATATCAGCTTGACAGTTTACAATTCTGAAAGTTGAAGTACTAGAAGAAAGCACCCCCCCCCACACACACACACACACACACATAGCCATTGCTTTCCCATCACTAACAAAAGGAATGGGCTTAGCAGCAATAAACTGTTTAGGAGAAGCAGATCTGGGCAGAAAAATAACTCATAGGTCTGCTTTAGAATTAGAAATCAAGTACTTGTGTGTCTGGGGTACCTTATGTAATCTGTCAGACTTCTTGGGAACACGAGTTCACTATTAGGTAAGCTAGAAGCAGCGGAAACAACATTGCCTAAAGCAGGCAAAGACTGGAGGAACAGCTGCAGCTTTAGGTAATGCTAAACGAAACAAATCCGGATACATTTTTTGTGCCACAGGAACCTCAGTCTGGTCCAATGAAAAAGGGCCTATATTAAATCAGCGAACACTTAAAAAAGCGAACACTGATTTATCGACCCCATGTAAGCGAAAGCTTACAACCCCGAACACTTAGAACAGCGATTTGTTTTTCCCCAGGGAAAAAAATATCACTGTTCCAAAAAAGAAAAGAAAAAAAAACTTTAAAACATTACATGGGGGGGGGGGGGCTGTGCCCCCCACACATCCCCTACTTAAATATACCAACTCTGAGATCACACTACAGTAATGAAAACGGCAAAATAACGAAGGCGGCCAAGCAATTTTTTTCTCAGGGAAAGAATTCACTTATATGCCGTTTCGGTATTTTGCTGTTTTGTGCTTTCAAGTTTGAACAAGACGCATTCGAAAGAATGTGTCTTCTATCATATAATAGGGAACCATGAAAAATCATCTTCGATAAAGTGTCAGTACAAAAAATTTCTTCAGCAGGAAAATCCAAAGATCTAATTTTGTCAGAATCAGACAACTAAGACAGAGGAATTTCCTAAAACGCAACCATCCCCCTGCAATGTCTGCCCTTCTGACTGAAATGTTATGTCAGAAAGAGAAGAAACGCTCTTCCTTTTCTTGCCTAAGGACACAGTAGGTAAGGAAAAAGCAAGTCTGCCCTGTCTACAGAAATATAAACAGGAAACTGGAAGTTTTTCTCAATAAGCACACTTTCCCTAACAAAGGCAGTGTTCCCAGCTTCAACATTCCCCTCCAGGCCAAGTGAAGATCCTTCACTTGCCGCTTCCCATAACATCAACAAAAGTGTCTCTCCTTTGCTTGTAAATGGCATCTGTACAGCTGCAGAGGACATAGCTATCCACTCAGTCTTTGGTGGTTGAAAAGGCTACACCAAGAGGACGGACGGAAAAAAAGATAGGTGTTATGAGGAATAACAAGTGGCCTGAGCAGCATCATTCACCAGTGGTTGAGGCAGAATAGAAGCAGGCCTGACACCCAAAAAACTTCTTCACAGCTTTCTTATTTTTGCATGTAAGGGAAGGTACTATCATGGAGACTGAAAGTTGCCCCAAGCTGCTCCTTACGTAAGCAAAGGAAGAGACTTCAAGGTAAATAACAGACCTTGAATGAATCATTAATGTGTAAGGCAAAGACGCAAGCGATTTGAAGGTAAGTAAACAACTGAAAGAACCCCACAAGCACACAATCCTAACCGAAATGCAAAACATTTTCAACAATAAGCAAAATTCTCCTCATAAGTAATACTTTTCCTCACAAAAAATTCACATAAGCATACACATGAGAACTTACTCAGAAAAGTAATTACCGCCCCCAAAACATTGTTTCCTAGGTAAATAATGCAATTTTCAAAGAAAAAAAATCAACATTTTTCAGCAGAAAATAATAAATACTGTAAGGTTTTCCCCAATGAAGACTTGCATGCCCTGCTCCCTCAAAGATTGTTAAGAGACTGATAGTTATACTGGGCCTACAAAAGGAACACTTACATAGGTTCATACTAGGCTATCTGCCCTAGGGCATTTATAAGCCTAGCCAGAATGTGTTTGGCTTTCGCCACCCATTTTAAATTTATTTTGCTATGCCCTTTTTCGAGGTTAGTATACTGTGCCTCTGTCTAACAGTGACACAGAAGTGATACCTGGGGTAAACCTACGATCGCCCATCCACTCATCAAGATTCCTCTTGAAGAGAGTCAATGAGAGACTCTGCCTAACCTGGACTGGGATTTTATTCCAGAGTGAAGGGAGCCTCTGGGCTATGAATCTGTCCCTCCAGCATGTCCTATTTATTTCAGTGCTGAGGTTCAAGTCTCTCGAGCGCGTAGCTCGATGGGATTTGGATTTTCTGAGGTGCAGCATGTCTATTAATTCCGGGTTGGACATGGCTTTATACGTCAGGCACAGATCGCCTCCGAACAGGCGGTATGCCACTGAGTAGAGCTGGAGTTTCTTTAACCGGGCAGCATATGGCATCTGTTTGAGCCCTTTGATCCTCTTGGTGAGGTACATTTGGGGTCTTTCCAGTTGCTGCAGGTGTCTGGTAAGGTACATCCCAAAAGGGGCATTGTGCTCAATTAAGGGCCTGATGAGGGATGAGTAAAGAGGCACGATGACCTCCTCTGATCTAGATGTGAATCTCTTCATGATTAGGTGGGCTATACAAAATGTTTTTCTAACCACTTTGGCCACGTGGTTGTCAAAATGAGAGATTGCTATCAACTTGGGTCCCCAGGTCCCTAATTACTTCTTCTGTACTTAATGGATTACCACCTATGTGGTAATTTGTGGGCACTTTGTTTTTGCCAAAGGGGATGACTATACACTTTTTGGCATTTAGCTTGAGGCCATGGCTCTGGCACCAGTTGTCTGTTTTTATGAGGCCCTTTTGGAGGATGCTTGTGTCGGCTGGAGAGTCAATTATGGCACCCAGTTTGCAGTCATCTGCGAATTTGGTCAGCCACAGTCCTTCCATGTTGGCCTGTACCTCAGAGAAATATATACCGAACAAGAGAGGTCCCAGGACTGAGCCTTGTGGGACACCACTTGTAACTGGTTTGGAGTCTGACATGGATCCAGCAATTCTAACCATGTGGGTTCTGTCCTTGAGCCAGTTTGCAATCCATCTAGTGACATAGGGGTTTATATTTAAGCTGGTGAGCTTATCTATAATGCCCGAGTGGGGTATTGTATCGAAGGCTTTGCGAGGTCCAGGTAGGCTGTGTGGACCACCTTCCCTCGTCAATGGCCTTGGTGACTGTTTCAAAGAAATCAACCAGGTTTAAGAGGCAGGATCTGCCCTTAACAAAGCCGAACTGGGTAGAATCCAGTGTCTGTAGGTCCCCAATATCTTTATTTATGAGGTCCATGATGATCCTTTCCATAGCTTTGCAGACCAAGCTAGTCAGGCTTATGGGGCGATAGTTTCCAGGATCCGTTGAGGCACCACCTTTATGGAGAGGGACCACTGTTGCTGTATGCCACTCTTTGGGCACATATCCTGTAGTAAGGCTGAGATTGAACAGTACTTTTATGTTTGGGTTTAGCTCTTCTTGGAGTTCATGTAGGACACAGCCCGGGACACCGTCTGGTCCCATTGATGCTGTGTTTTTTGCTTTGGAGAGGGCGGCTCTTACCTGAGCATCTGAGATGTCAGGGGGGCAGCACTCTGCTGGGATAGATATTTGCCCTTTTGGTGGGGGGGGGTTTGCACTGAACCCATCAGCTAGGATGTTGGCAATGTCTGTGGGTTCAGTGTATTTTTTGTCATTTTGGACTAATTCTGAGCATATCTGGGAATTACCACCCAGGTTCCTAACATAACTAAAGAAAGCCTTGTGATTATCCTTAGTGTCCTGTGCAATTTTTCTCTCAAAGCTGGCCTTAGACAATTTTATGAGTGCCCGTAGTTTTTTGCTAATACTGATCAGTGATGCCTTCCCTTTTTGGGATTTTGCTCTATCATTTAGTAGCTTCTTCCTTCTATTGTATAGTTTGTTTATGGCTGGGATCCACCAGACAGGACGTCTGCCTTTGGAGGATTGGGTCTTGGTTTTATTTGGGATCGCATGATCCATGCATTCCTGAAGGTGTTCATAGAATGCATTTATAAAGGATTCTGCGGTCTGGGACGTATTTTCCACAGGCCCGGGGGCTTTGAAGGATTCCACCTCGGTTTTGAGGAGTGTGAAATTTGCTTTAGAGAAGTTTTTCACTGTGGTTTTCTGGGCAGGGGGTGGGGTCGGGATGTGAATATCCAGTGAGATTAGTTTATGGTCTGATCTTACCAGTGAGGGATACACTTCTGGTCTGGAGCATAGAGTCCCCATGTTGGTGATGATCAGTTCCAGTATGTTTTCCCCTCTTGTGGGAGTGGTAACACGTTGTTCCATAGCATTTGAGTTTATAAATTCTAGGAACCTTTGGGCTAGGGTGTTAGAGCTAGAGTAATGCTCTCAGTCTATGTTTGGGTAGTTGAAGTCGCCCAATATAACGGTGTTTGGAGAGACCTTCATATTTTCCAGTGTTCTCAGGAAGGCCGAGTGGGGTTCCTGGGTTTGGGAGGGTGGTCTGTAGCAGGCTATAAACTGGAAGGCAGTTTTACCCACTGTTAGTTGCACATGGATAGTCTCTGATGCTTCGTGCTTTGCCACCAACCTGGAGGTGTGGGTATCTTTGATGAATATCGATCAGCTGAAAAAAAAGTTCTGAAGACTTTTCTCACTCCAACTGCCTTTATGGAGCTCTACTTGAGCTTCTGACGGTTGGAACATGGGCTAGGTGCCAACAGCTCTGTGAAGCTGGCTAGTGAAGGAGGTAGGACCTATGCAGCTTAGAATACTGCAACAGTGATCTATATTGAAACATCAAGACTCGCATTAACAAGCACTTTCTGAATTATACAAAGTCTGATACTTGCATACCTGACATTATTTAGAGACTGCAATCCACAACAATTTGCCAGAAAGCCACAAACTGACAGCAATACCTATCAGCTTCTTTGCTCAAGAATTCTGGATACCCCCCCCCATTATTTTATCTATTTGTTAACCAGGAAAATCCATTAGATAAAATAGTTTAAAAAGGCACTTTCGAGGTAAGTGACTTGCTCAAAGTCACACAGTAGGTTAATGGAAGTCAAAAGATTCAAACCCTGTACTTCTGACTACAGGAAGCAGTTTGTTAATCACTCACAGCCTCAAGTGTCAGACAGCTATGACTTAGGTGTTGAATAGATATGCATTTTCTAAATAATAAGAGCTGCGGACCTCTGACAAACTGTAATCCTCAGTGATTTGCCATAAAAGTTAATAATGCACAACATGGAGGCAAAATCAGAGATGTACTGCAAAACTGGAGGTAGGCAAAAGGTAGACTACTGCAGATCACATGAAAAGTTAACAGAACAGATTTTGCAGCAACATGCATTTTCTGAACTAGAACTATGAAACTCTAATGACTGGCATTATTGGTTGACTGTAAACTCTTTAATGATTCAACAGAAAATTAAGAAATTATCTAAGGTCTGGCAGTCAGTGCTGACTATTAAGGCTCTAAGCTCTTAATGAGATACTTCTGGAGTCAAGGGAAGAGGGTTTACTTGAGCAAGTAATTTAACCAGACAGTTCTCCTGGGCAAAGTGCTAAACCCTTTAGCATTTAAAAAAGGTATGCGTGGGCAGAGCCTAGATGGCCAACTGAGAGCAGTGAATTTTGAGAGCTCCATAAACTAGTATAATAATACAGGAAAATGTTATTATTTTCAAGTTTAAAACATCAGAAATCTATATGTAAACTACTAAACTACATAAACTTCAATTTTGGTGGAGATATACAAAAATGTACCTGTAAAGTAACTTGGAGAAATATTGAGTCACAGAATATGAACAACTCAAGGATCTCATCCAGATGCTGCTTTGAAAAAAAGAACTGCAATTGATGACATCTACCTTACAGGAACTATCTTTGAAGATGGATGGCTTTAAAAATGACTTAAAGGGAAATGTTATTATTTTCAAGTTTAAAACATCAGAAATCTATATGTAAACTACTAAACTACATAAACTTCAATTTTGGTGGAGATATACAAAAATGTACCTGTAAAGTAACTTGGAGAAATATTGAGTCACAGAATATGAACAACTCCAGGATCTCATCCAGATGCTGCTTTGAAAAAAAGAACTGCAATTGATGACATCTACCTTACAGGAACTATCTTTGAAGATGGATGGCTTTAAAAATGACTTAGACATTAAGGATTTTTTTTTGCATGATGAATGTCTTTGTACATAGTTTAGTTACATTGGTTTATATATTAGAATTTTTTTTTATTTTCTTGTATTTTAACTTTAAAGAAAAAATGTTACAATTTCATGGAAATATTTGTTCATTTTAATAATTATTTAATAAAATTATTTGAAAAAATGACTTAGGAAAACCTCAAATTAAATTCTCAAAAACAGACTGATACTCTTAAGGAACTGTTACAGCAACACCATACAAAATAACAAATATAGAGACTTCTCTAAATGACAATGAAGGGAGACTCAAAGAGGAAGAACTCCAAAAAGAATTTCTGCTTAAATGGAATACATGGCTGCTTAACAAAATAGATGACTTAGGAAACAGGGAAAGGAGAAACAACATAAGGATTTTTGGTCTGCCTGAAAACACTGAAGAAGACATTATTTCATTCTTAACCTTGACTCCTGAATTTTTAGACTTGAAAGAGGGACTTTCATTTGGAATTGAAAGGGCACATAGAGTACTGAGGAAACCTGCTTCTAACTCAACAAATACTCCACCTAGATCCATAGTTCTAAAATTTCTTTCATTTCTAGACAAGGAACTAATATTAAAATCTGCTTGGAGAAAATCACCCTTAAAATACAATCAAAGCCTGAACAGGTTTGACAAAGATTATTCTTCCAGAATACTAGAACAAAGGAAAAAAAAGTCTGGCCAGTAATAAAACTGTTAAAACAAAACAACATTAAAGCACAGCTGGTCTTTCCAGCCAAGATAAAAATAATTTTTGCCAATGAGATGAGAACCTTTAATGACTTTGAAGAAGCTATTATATTCATCAAAAACAACAACACTATGTCTATCCCAGAAGAAATGGAACGGATGGCCCCTACTCTTAAAAGAATAAAGGAAACAAATCCTTGGACTAATGCTAGAAAGAAGAAACAAAAACCTGATTCCAAGATAGCTGTCCAAAAAAAAAAATAACTCTTACACCTACATCTCTCAAGTATCAACTGATATGGTACATCACTTTTCATCTGTTTTTATTTATAAAAGGAGGGTTTCTTAAACAACTGAGAAACAGTAATGATTTATTCAGAATATTCAGAGAGTCCAATAATTCTTCACAAATAAAGGTAGGTCAAGATGGGTTACTATTGACATTATATAGAAGCCAAACAAAGCAACATATAACACAAACATAGAAGTTTCTATTCCCCTACTTGAACAAAATGAATACTTATCTTGTTCATTTTTCATTAATTTTACTTATAATAATTTAAGTAATTAAATTAACTAATTCAACAAAGGTACCATTCATCAGAGTTCAGACTCAAATGTAACAAATTAACATCATATATAATAGCAGTAACAGTAGTGTGTTTTGAAAAAAAATGCTGTCATGGAGACTAATGCCTTCTTCAATTAAAGAATGATTTAGAAATGTCATGTATATCCTGGTTAAATAACAGTAGCAAGCTCTTAGTACAAATGTCATCATTATTCTGTCTAAATATAGTTAATATCAATTATGGCAGGTATCACAGCTACAAGTACTGTTTGATCAATCCTGATATGGTGTGTGTGGATGCAGCCATGTATGGCAGCTAGTACAAATGTCATTATTATTCTGTCTAAACATAGTTAACATCAATTATGGCAGGTATCATAGCTTTGAGTGTTGTTTGATTAAGCCTGACATGGTGTGCGTGGATGCAGCTGTTGTATGTTGCCATTTTCGTCTCCCGGAAGCTGTGGGTTGCGGCTTGTGATCGAGGTTTATTGATGCTTGTGTATTAGGAAGAGACATTTGGTGTTTTAGACTGGATCCAGGGGAAGGGGGTAGATAAAACTGTGATTTGGGATATTTTGGCAGAGAATAGTTTGTTTATACATCTGCTGAGTGAGAGGTGGGAAGGCTGGAAGAATGTGTTATCTCTTGTTGTGGCGGCTTGTTGGGAGGTTTTGTTTTTTTTTTTTATCTGTTTGCTCGCCGTTCTTTTCTTGGCTTTCTGGCTACTTTCTCGCTGAAAGAGAGGGAATTTAGGGTTGAAGTTGCAGTGAAGTGAAGCTTTGCTTCAGGTGCATCGCGAGCCTCTGGTATGCAGTACACAGACACACTAACAGAAACAGACGCTCTGATGTTGCTATGGTAATGGAGACAGAGTGACAATAATGCTTAACGGCTCTGAGGAGCCTCCGAGATGATCTTTAGCAATGAAGTTTTTGGTTTAAAAAATATATATAATAAAAGGGCTGTTTTAAACCACATCTACACATAGTGATGGTCTCCCAACACTTCGTTTAGCTCATTAAGTTGATTCTTGATAAAAAATAAATAAATAAATAAGCGCAATTTTATATTTAAAATGTGTTTTGGTCCAAACACATTAAGGACTTGCATAAGAGTGGAAGTCTGAGTTATTGTGAAAGACTAAGAGCACTTGGTCTTGTGCAGTACCCTTTGCAGTGGTCTGGGATGTCAGCTTGCTCGGATGTGTTGTGCATATGGGATAGCTGATTCTAGGGGTGTCTGGGGTTATTGGAAGTGCTAGACAGTCATCAGATTTCCTTCGTGGAAATATCTGTAGGAATGGAAGGTGTGTTGAGTGGTTCACTGGCAGAGTGGCCACTGCATGGTACAGGCTGGTAAAATAGAACAGGACAAATATTGGTTTGGATATTTAAGGACAGCCTGGAAACGCACCACATGAACTAGTGAATGGTATTCTGGCATAACTGGATGGGCATTGTTGCCCATGCTTTAAGTACTGATATGTGTATGTAAGGAAGGAAATATACTTATAACAAATAAGAAACTAGGAGGGTCTCATAATTTAAAGTCCATGGACTGTATAAACATGCTTGGAAGGAGCTAACAATAAGAATAAGCATTACAGCTTGTGGTCTCTCAAATAACTAAGCAACAGCCAAAAAAAAACACACAATAGTTATGTAATGTATGATTTTAGTAAATCTAGACATAAAATATATTATTGTCATATAAGATGAAGCAGTCTGCTGAATTTATATATTAAAGACAGGATTTAATAACATAGGCTTGTGTATAATAACACCACTGTCTTAACTTGTCATAAATGACACACACTACATTGAACATCAAGGGGAAGCATGATGATTTTCTTATATAAGTAAATGCGGATCACAAGTCATGTAATTGCTTTAACTTGAATTGTAGTTTTTGAAACATATCTTGACCATATATAATACTTAAGCAGTTACAAAGGTAACTAAATGTTTTATACAAGTCATCAAACTGACAAAGTTGTTCAAGAGAAACAATAGAAGCCTGAACTTGAAATGCCACAGAATGAAACAATCATATTCTGAACAAACAGTAATAAATTGACAATAGACACTCGGTTTACTAACATGGGCTTGTGCATAATAACACTACTGTTTTAACTTGTCATAAAGGTATGCAAGCACAGAGCTTGGTTCTTTAGCTGCACCTCCACTTGCCTACTGCGTGACTTTGAGCAACTCACTTAAGCAAATAATGTTCCTGGGTTTGCCGAAAAAACAAATTCAAGTACAAAAAAGGTAAAAATCTCTCACACACAAACACACCCACACACACACATACCTCAATTTCACTTACTGAGTCACGTAAAAAAGTTGTGCTTCAAGTTTTTAATGCCCTTGTAAAATCTTTAGGTTTGTTACCATAATGCAGCATGTTAAGGCTCATAATATCCCGGAAAAAGTTATAAGATCACCGTCTCACACACCTCTGGATCATATGCCAGATCATGTAAAACATTTGTGCTTCAAGTTTGTAATATCCTGGTGAAAGCTTCAAATTCATTATCATAGCATCTTGGGATTTTGAGGGAAGAAACCATTTGTTTCTTCTTTCTAGACTAAAAGACTTCAGAAAAGCAAACTAGTTAACAGCCACCATAATGCCTATGTTCTACTGCTACTCACAGTTCTCTTGATGGATATAACTAAGCAACAGTTTCCTCCCTTTTCAGAAGGAAAAATAATAGCCAACAGGTTAGAGTAACAAACAGAATTTCATTTTTCTGCTGCCAAGAAATAAGCAACCAATCCCTTTCCTTCCTTTGGGTTTTGTACAAAGGAAGCAGTAGCACTCCAACAAATGAGCAACAGTTTAATCATTTCCCATTAAGTTTTCACCTGCTAGGTAACAAAACTCAAATGAAAAGGACAAATGAGCAAGAGGTTGTCTCACCAAATATTCCACTAATGAATGGGAAAGCTCCAGGAAAGATAACTGTTTCTGGTTAAGCCTCCAGCAAAACATTATTATTTATTTTCATGCCTAATGTAGACTCTGCGTGAATTTCAACATGCAGACAGTGTGGTGTGACTTAATCAACAGTCTTAAGGGTTCAAAACTTAAAAGATTTAACAAAGTCCCTTCCCACCAGAAAAAAAGAAAATTAAACAAAAGTCTCTTGCCTTTGACAAACTTTGGAACACAAAAAGCATTTCACCATACCTGCCCCAGTATAGACCAACAATCCTAGTGGGATGTCTTCAGACCAGCAACTCATACTAAAGAGTTGAAACTCTTCATTTCTTCAGCACTCCTGTAGGAAAAAGGGGGGTTCTAATCGTCTCTCTCAAGTTACATCTCTCTCAAAAGGAGCGTACCATTTTCTTCCTCCAGGTGCTGCATAGTGCACTCAGCAAAGCTCTCGATTCAACAACTTTTGCCACTTTAGTTTTGGCCACGGGTTATACAGGTAGCTACCTCTCTCCCTAGTCCTAATTACCTGCCTAATAGTGGAGCTCTTAAATGGCTAGCTACCTAACATCCACGAGAGTCCTAAGCTATGCTGGTCGACAGTTTTCTTAGCTATACTAAAGCATATTCATCTTATAAGCCTAGCAGTCCTACATGCCCCTATCAGTTGCACCCACAAGGCACCTCCAGGTAGCAACATCACACTATGTTACAATATACAAACACACACACAAATTCCAAATGCACTAGAGAAGAAAAATGAAAATTGCTTAAAACTGGTAGTTGTCATCCCAGTCATGTTACGAAAAACATCCCTAGGTCTCAGTTTATTAGGCTTAAAACTATTTGTAGTGATAACCTTTCCTATGGCAGCAAGGCTGAAAAACTAGCGAATTGTTTCACTGGAAGGGGTTATGATCAAGGTTTGGTTCAACAAGCTAAAGAAGAGAAGTGGGATCAGTGCCTAGAGAAGAGGTATTTAAGGACAGGGATTGGTATAACGACCAAAGGGAGGTTAAAAAAAACATTATTCTTTTCGTTGGTTCTAATGTGCTTAAAGATTAAAGACATCAGGCAGAAACACTGGTGTACTGTGACTAATGATAGACTTTTTGAGGGGGAAAGCTGAGGAAAGAGTAATCTTTGGATGTAAGAATAGTAGATCTTTGGATCAATATTTATCCAATATTAAAATCATTAAAAAAGGTAACACAACAAAGAATTGTGGAGATGTTTACCATGTGGTAATAGTGTGTATTGTTCGCAGGTAGTAAAAACGAAACACTTACGTATGTTAATACTACTTGAGAACACAGTGGAATGTTTACATGATTGTGGTTTGCCAGTGTGGAAGATTTTATGTTGGTCAAACGTTACTTCCATAGAAATTGAGCATAGCTACACATCTTAAGTGATTTACTTGAAAAAAGGAACATAGCCCCTACACAAACACTTAATAAAACACAATAATGCAAAGTTTCTGCTTTATTGGGACTGATCTTGTTCAGGAAAATTATAGTAAATAACCAAATGTGACGAACTTAATTATGTATTTTCATTTCAATTTCTCTTAACCTCACTGACTTCTTTACATTAGACCAGGACTAACATTGTCCTGTCTTTAGCATCACTAATCAGGCTAACTCCCTTTCTCTTTGTAATATTTTCAGTGAACAAATTTATTACATTGTGCTCCATAAAAGGAATGCCATTCTTATACTGTAGATGTATTACTAATAACCCAACCACACTGTATGAAATGTGTACTCTATGTATCACTAATCATTAAAAATTTGTATTATAGTCTGTCTTAGCTTTATGCATTAATAATCATGAGGAAATTGTATTGTATACTGTCTTATCACTGTAAAATGTTTGCTGCGATTACCTTTTGTACTGGAGCTTTTCTCCCCGGGCCTCTACTGAAAATGGGTTTCTGACCCAGTGGACTTTCCTGCTCAGCAAATGTCAATAAATAAATATAAAATGGATAGCTATATTTGGGGCTTTGTAGAAACCTGGGTTAAATTATGAGTTTTGATATGACATTTGTATATTATGTTACTACACATTAACAAACTAATAAAAAATTTCAATGTGAAATTCATAATTTTATAAATAAAAATACTTAAAATAATACTGATATTAGAATTTGAGTTTTTAGACAATTAGATGCAATTACTCAAAACAACCGTCTGTAAAACCAAAGTCTATGTATGGACTTGTGCTCTTTAAGTAAGAAATTTGCATTCATGTAGAAATTTGGAAGCTAGGAGGGAAGAAAGTGATAAAGTGCTAGAAGGTCTTATCAGTATTTTAAAAGGAGGGGAAGCACCAACATCCTGGAATAAAGCTGCGGTTGCCGTAATACCTAAAAGACAGTAAACACCCATCAGACCCAAATTCATATAGGCCCATTTAAATTTTAAACCATGTTTGGAAAGTGTTTACATCTATATTAGCTAAAAGAATGGCAAAGGTGCTGCCAACATTGATGCATATGTTTCGTTGTGGTTCTGTGGAGGGGGGGGGGGGCTTTGACAACATTAACAGAACAACGATGATCCAGAGGGAAGCAAAATGTTAGAAACACTACCACTATTGCTGGGCATCATGATACAGAGAAACCACTTGAGAGAGTAAGCTGGGATTTTATGAGTACCACAATGCAAGTATTTGCATTCCCTTTTTGTGTGGAAAAGTATTAATTTTGACAGGAATTTTGCTTATCATTGAAAATTTTGTGTGCTTGGGGTAGGATTATTTGCTTGCGGGGGACTTTCACTTGTTCACTTACCTCAGAACCACTTGCGTCTCTGTTGTACACATTAATGATTCATCCAGGCTATGTTACCTACCTTTGACATCTGTTCTTTGAATTGATTCAGTAATACCCATATTTAGTCACAAATACCCAAAAGCGAACGTCACCTTACAGATATGCAAAAAATCCCAAATGAAGGAAACACGTCCCAATAAGAAATACTATGAAGTAAAAATAATGATTAAATTTATTCCAATACTTGACAACTGTTAAGTGCTTTCACAATAACTCAATATTGCTTCATCAGACCAAGAAGAATTATATTTATAAATGTATATATCTAAGAATGCCTATATAAATACAATATCTAGGTATAAATACAGACAATGATGGATTACAAATACATATGCACTGCTCAAAACATTATAGATTATACATGATAAGACTATATGCCAACAATACAATTATATGACATCATTTTATCCGATTTTATTTATCTTATTTTATTTTATCTGCTGAATATTTATGTTTATAGCAATTTATATGTATGTAGCATAAGCTGTAGGGCAATCTGATTAGAAGCTACTATAATGTATCGTATATATAACATAGTCTATGAACTAGTTACTTTGTCTTTAAATTGTAATTGATTTTGGATCAGCTAGCTTCTGAATGGCTCTTCCGAATTTTGAAATTTAGAAATGCTATACAAAGTTCTATGTTAGCTGTTATTCTTGGTCTGATGAAGCAATACTGAGTTATTGTGAAAGTGCTTACTGTTGTCAAGTATTGGAATAAATTTAATCATTATTTTTACTTCATCCTATTTCTTATTGGGACGTGTTTCCTTCATTTGGGATTTTTTGAATACCCATATTTATGTGGACATGATCTTAGGGTAGTGCAGCAGTTAGCATTGTCACCTCACAGCAAGAGGTTCCCAAGTTCAATTCTCAGCTGGGGTGCCTTCTGTGTGGAGTCTGCTTGTCCTCCCTACGTTAATGTGGGTCTCCTCCAGGTGTAAGTTTCCTCCCACTTTCCAAACACATGCGGCTGCAGTGTTTCTCCCCAGGCCTCTGCTGAAAATGGGCTCTGTAGTAGTTGGACTTTCCCAGTAAACAAATGTTAAATAAATAAAATAATAAATGATAGGTTCATAGGTAGGTACTAGGCTATTGGCTCTAGGGCCTACACAAGCCTAGCCAAAAAATGTAACCTGGCTTTCGCCACCCAAGAAAATGATTTCCCTGTGCCCCTGTCGAGCAGAGCCACAGAAGTGATCTCTGGGGTGAATTTCCCATTTCCCATCCAATCATCAAGATTTTTCTTGAAGAGTGCTAATGAGAAGCTCTGTTTGACATAAATAAGTAGTCTGTTCCAGAGTATGGGAAGTCTCTGGGACAGGAATCTATCCCTCCAGCATGTTCTGTTTATTGTGGTGACAAGGTTTAGGTCCCTAGAGCGTGTAGCTCGGAGGGATTGGGATTTCTTTAAGTGGAACATGTCCAACAGTTCTGGGTTTGACATAGCTCTGTATGTTAGGCAGAGATTGCCCCTGAGTAGGCGATATGCGATGGAGTAAAGCTGTAGTTTTTTGAGACGGTCTGCGTAGGGCATCTGTTTGAGGCCAGTAATCCTCTTTGTGAGGTATTTCTGTGGTCTTTCCAATTGTTGTAGATGTCTTGTGAGGTACATACCAAAAGGGGCATTGTACTCTATAATGGGTCTAATGAGTGATGAGTAGAGGGGAACAATGACCTCTTTTTTTCTGGATGAGAATCCTTTTGTGATGAGATGAGCCACGTAGAAGGATTTCCTGACCACTGTGGCGACGTGATTATCAAAGGAGCGACTACTGTCCACCTGTGTCCCAAGGTCTCATCACATTTTGCATTAAGTAGACTACCAGCTATGTGGTAGTTCATGGGTACAGAGTTTTTACCAAAGGGGATGACAATACACTTTCTGGCATTGAGCTTCAGGCCATGGCTTTGACACCACGTATCTGTCGCAGTGAGGCCCTTTTGTAGTTTGTCCTCATCGTTAGGAGTTTCGATTATGGCTACTAGTTTGGTATTAACCTGCACTTCAGAGAAGTAGATACCAAACAGGAGAGGACCCAGGACTGAACCCTGTGGTACTCCACTTGTCACTGGTCTGAAGTCGGATTTGGAATCCGCTACTTTCAGTGTGGGTTCTGTCCGTGAGCCAGTTGGCAACCCATCTTGTGACTTAGGGATTTATACCTAGTTTAGTGAGCTTATCTATAATTCCAGAGTGGGGGATGGTGTCGAAAGCCTTGGCGAGATCTAAATAAGCTGTGTGAACCATTTTACCCTCATCTATGTCTTTGGTGACTGCTTCAAAGAAGTTAATCAGGTTTAGGAGACATGATCTGCCTTTTACAAATCTAAAATGGGTAGGGTCCAGAGTTTGGAGATTATCAATGTCTTTGTTTATGAGTTCCATGATGATACGTTCCATGACCTTGCAGACCAGGCTCAACAGGCTAATGGGGCGGTAGTTCCCGGGGTCCGTCGTGGCTGCAGCTTTGTGGAGTGGGATAACCATTGCAGTGCGCCATTCAGTGGGTACAAAGCCTGAGGTGAGGCTATGATTGAGCATGGTACTTAGGTAGGGTGCCAGTTCATTCTGTAGTTCATGTAGAATGCAGCCTGGGATATTGTCAGGTCCCATGGATGCTGTGTTCTTGGCTTTGGAGAGTGTGTTTTTTACCTGTGCAGCCGTGATTATAGGAACTTTGCATTCTTCCGGTATAGAGATGGGCCCTCTATGGGGTGAGAGGGGGGTAAAGTTAGCACTGAACCTATCTGCTAGGATGTTGGCAATATCAGTTGGTTCTGTATATTTAGCGTCATTGTGCTGTAACTCAGAGCAGATCTGAGTGTTCCCATTGAGATTCTTGACATAGCTATAGAATGCTTTGTGGGTGTCTTTAGAGTCAGTGGCAATTTTGTTTTCGTAACTAGCTTTGGAGGATTTTATGAGGGATCTCAGCTTCTTACTGAAGTTGATCAGGGAGTTCCTCCAGTCATGGAATTTTACTCTTTTCTGCAACAGCTTCTTTCTTCTGTTGTAGAGTTTGTTTATGGCAGAGGACCACCAGATTGGCTTCCTTTTTTTGGAGGATAACATCTTGGTTCTATTAGGGATAGCATGATCCATGCACTTGTGTAAGTGCTTATAAAGTGCATTTGTGTAGGATTCAGCAGTCATACCTCTATTGTCCATCTGCATGGGTGTCGTGAAGTTTGCCACTTCTGTCTTTAGAAGTGTGCAGTTGGCTTTGGAGAAGTTTTTTACGATGGTTTCCCTTATTGTGGGTGGGGGTGGGATGTGGATGTCTAGGCTGATTAGCTTGTGGTCGGATCTGACCAACGAGGAATTACTGACCTCTGGTGTGGAACACTGGTTTCCCATGTTGGTAATGACCAAGTCTAGGATATTGCTGCCCCTGGTGGGGGTGTGAATAAGTTGATCCAAGGCGTTGGAATTTATGAATTCTAGAAAATGTTGAGCAAAAGAGTTGGTACACGAGTAGTTTCCCCAGTTAATGGTGGGGTAGTTGAAATCGCCCATTATTAGGGCATTGGGTTGTACCCTAATACTTTCCAGTGTATCAAGAAATGAGGAGTGGGAATCCTGGGGCATGGTGGGGGGTCTGTAGCAAGCTACAATTTGGATTGCGGTCTTGCCCAGACTTAGTTGCACTTGGAACTGTGCAACTAGCCTGGAGGTGTGGATATCCTTAATGAATATAGACACACCTCCGCCTTTAGTGCTTCGTTCTAGGTAAGGTGGCCGAAAGGTGTGGTATGAATTGTAGCCTGGTAATGCAGGGGTGCTCTCTGGAGCTTTGAACCAGGTCTCTATCACTGCACAGATGTCAATGTTCTCCATTTTAAGGAGTGCCTCGAGTGAGTGCATTTTGAGGTTTAGACTTCTAGCATTGAGTAGCATTACCCTCAGATTTTGCTTGCTTGTACCTGTTACAGTGGTGACTTTGTCATTTGAACTTTGCCTAACAAAGGCACTACAGGGGTGGCAAGAGCCTTAGCCAGTATCCGGAATCCTAAGGGCGACAGGTGCAGGCCATCTCTGGCAAAACATCGTGGTCTGTCGATCATGTCGTCCCACGCACACAAATACTGGATCCCCGTAGAATGACACCAGAAGCTTAGCCAATTGTTGAAGTCAATCATTTTGTCCTTATACTGTGGTATTCTGGGTGATGGCAGGATGCTACTCAGGGTTAGGGTCATACCTGCTTGGGATACAAGATCGGAGAGCTCCTCCATGTCTCTTTTCATGTAGTCCTGGGAGGTACGTCTCAGGTCATTCACACCAACATGGACAATGACAATGTCATATTTGTACTTATTGTGGAGTGACCTGAGTGCATGCGTTATGTGGTGGATCCTGGCACCTGACAGGCAGCTGACAGTAACTTTCTCCTTGTTTAGTCTAGTGAGTGGAACATCAGTGTGCCTGACTATAGAGTCACCTATAACTAGAGTATTGGGTACGTTGTTATGCCTTATGGGCTGTGGTTGAGTGGCACACTGAGTTTGTGGGCTATGTGTCATTTGGGTTGTGTTGCGGGTGGAGTTTGCTTGTGGTTATGCTTTGGATGTCTCCCTGATGCTTGGGCAGGTTTTTATTGAGAGCCACCGTTAATGTAGGTGTGTGTTTTGTTTTTCTATGTGTGTGTTTTGGTGGTGTAGGTTTTGAGGGACTATGTGAAGAGCGTGGTGTGGTGCAAGTGTTTACCTTCTCCTCTTGACTGTCTAGTCCAGTCTTGGGTAAAGAGAGCTTTGCTTCCAGTTTGGCTATATAAGTGCATCTCTCACAGGTTGTAGTGTTGGGTGGTAGGAGGGGAGGGTTGTCTGTGTACATGAGGCAATTGCTGCATTGCCCCAAGATGTCCAGATTCATCAGATAGACAGGAAAAGTCACTGGGAGCTGACCCTTAGACATGCCTGGATAGGTGCTTATTTATTAAGTACTAAAAACTGCTTTCCTCTAGACAAGTAAGGAAAGTTGAGTGCTGCAGTAATTTGCAGCTTATGTAGAGCTACCAATGAGTTCTGAACAAGTGCTGAGTTCAAAGAAACAGATTTGAGTGCTGAAACTAGAAAACTGGCTAGTTATAAGAAGCAAAACTAAGCTAGAAGGCTTCCCTCCAACACAAAAGGGCTTGGGAGCTCAGAAGCCTACAAACAGTCTAGACCACTTAACAGGAAAGGCAGGAAACAAGGTTAAATTGTTTTTTGTTCTTTTTCCCAGATGCTCTCTTTGTACACAGTAGGAGTGCCTGAAATCAGAATATGATCTCATTGCACTCAGTTGAGTGAGCAAGTGAGATGGGCCCAGAAGGAGTATCCAAACACAAATTTACAAGAGGGGCGGGCAGTTTCAAAGCCACTAAGACTAACACCAAAACAGAAACAGGGAGGGTGGGTGGGAAAACTAACTGAAGAACAGTCAAAACTTCCAATTCAGTTAATATTCATGCAACACAATTAAATCAATTTAAATACTGTATTATTTGAAAAAAGTGCAGATAAAATGTACTTAAACTCTCTTATACGTCCAGTTGAATACAGCTAGGTCTTAGCTGGCCAAAGCTGTTGTTTTTAAGCAGAAAATATTTCAAACTGTACCACTTAAATAGGCATTGATAGGAAATCAAAGAATGTGGCTACCCCAACACCTGCAATGATTAACAGACAAGATTCAAGCAAGCACTAACTGAAGAACAGAGTCAAAACTTCCAATTCAGTTAATGTTCATGCAACACAATTAAATCAATTGAAATGCTGTATTATTTGAAAAAAGTGCAGATAAAAAGTACTTAAATTCTCTTATACGTCCAGTTGAATACAGCTAGATCTTAGCCGGCCAAAGCTGATGTTTTTAAGCAGAAAATATTTCAAACTGTACCACTTAAATAGGCATTGACAGGAAATCAAAGAATGTGGCTACCCCACACCTGCAATTAATAACAGACAATAAAATTCAAGCAAGCACTAACTGAAGAACAGAGTCAAAACTTCCAATTCAGTTAATATCCATGCAACACAATTAAATCAATTTAAATACTGCATTATTCGAAAAAATGCAGATGAAAAGTAGTTAAATTCGCTTATACGTCCAGTTGAATACAGCTAGATCTTAGCTGGCCAAAGCTGAGGTTTTTAAGCAGAAAATATTTCAAACTGTACCACTTAAATAGGCATTGACAGGAAATCAAAGAATGTGGCTACCCCCACACCTGCAATTACTAACAGACAATAAAATTCAAGCAAGCACTAACTGAAGAACGGAGTCAAAACTTCCAATTCAGTTAATATTCATGCAACACAATTAAATCAATTTAAATACTGTATTATTTGAAAAAAGTGCAGATAAAAAGTACTTAAATTCTCTTATACGTCCAGTTGAATACAGCTAGATCTTAGCCGGCCAAAGCTGATGTTTTTAAGCAGAAAATATTTCAAACTGTACCACTTAAATAGGCATTGACAGGAAATCAAAGAATGTGGCTACCCCACACCTGCAATTACTAACAGACAATAAAATTCAAGCAAGCACTAACTGAAGAACAGAGTCAAAACTTCCAATTCAGTTAATATTCATGCAACACAATTAAATCAATTTAAATACTGTATTATTTGAAAAAGTGCAGATAAAAAGTACTTAAATTCTCTTATACGTCCAGTTGAATACAGCTAGATCTTAGCCGGCCAAAGCTGAGGTTTTTAAGCAGAAAATATTTCAAACTGTACCACTTAAATAGGCATTGACAGGAAATCAAAGAATGTGGATACCACCATACCTGCAATTACCAATAGACAATAAAATTCAAGCAAGCACTAACTGAAGAACAGAGTCAAAACTTCCAATTCAGTTAATATTCATGCAACACAATTAAATCAATTTAAATACTGTATTATTTGAAAAAAGTACAGATAAAAAGTACTTAAATTCTCTTACACGTCCAGTTTAATACAGCTAGATCTTTGCCGGCCAAAGCTGAGGTTTTTAAGCAGAAAATATTTCATACTGTACCACTTAAATAGGCATTGACAGGAAATCAAAGAATGTGGCTACCCCACACCTGCAATTACTAACAGACAATAAAATTCAAGCAAGCACTAACTGAAGAACAGAGTCAAAACTTCCAATTCAGTTAATATTCAGACAAGACAATTAAATCAATTTAAATACTATATTTGAAAAAAGTTGATAAAATGAAGTATTTAGGAATATGGGTTTAAACGGAGTCTCTTATGGCAGCTAAAGATATGTGAGAACAGACTAAACAAAAGATAATATAAAAACTGAAAAATTAGAAGCTCTCGTTTATGGATATGGATAACAAAACACAAGCAGTGAAAATGTTTTTAGTCTCTTTAGTTTTATATATAGGTCAGACATATTTTTATCACCAAGAGGACAAGCTGTTGACAGTAATAAAGAATTTAAGGATTTTATCTGGGAGGGGAAGAGGCAAAGGGCAAGTGGGATAATCTGATCCTCCAAACAGAACAAGTAGTTTAGGATTACCTGATCTGAAGGGATATTTTAGAGCTACACAGTTAAGGCTCATACACATAACAAGCACAAAGCTACAATTCAAAGGGGAAAGGGATGATGATGAAATGGGAGAATCAAGAAACAAACAGTCTGGGATTTTGGATGCAGATCCTTAAAGAGAACAACTTAATGTAAATCATTATATTCATAAAGTAGCAGAAAGTATTCTAAGAACTAAGCCAACATGAGACTTGAGAAAGGAACTTTTGTCGATAGGGATGACTGCAATTAGGGGTAGAGAGAGAATAGAAAGAGGTGGCTGGAATTTACTGGAGAAAACTGGCAAAGGAATCAAGGCACAGAGAGCAAATAACTAGAGAAGGGAAGGGTAACAGAACGGGAGGAGGCTAGGAAGACATTTGGACTGCAGGCTAGAAACTGCCTTCCCTATCAGGGAATGATAGTGTATAGGCAATAAGAAAGTGCAGGGGAATCCTAAATGAAATTCCTACTCTAGTAGAGTTTGTAGCTGAACCAAGAATAGAAGCTGCTACTAAAAAGGGATGATTAGTAGGGCATATAAAATACTGCATGATTAGTGTAGGAATCAATCAGAAGGGGTTAGAAAAGATTGGAAAGAGACTTTATAATCAATTCACAAGAAAACAATATGCAACAAAGTCTAGAAGATTTAGGATTTCTGCATGGAAATGTTTGCATAGGTATTTTTATACCCCAAGCAGACTCCAAAGAATGCTTCCACAAGCACATGTCAAATGTTGGAGTTGTGATAGGGAAGAAAGAGGTAAACTGAAATATACATTTTGGCAGTGTAATGAGTTGGCAGACTTTAAAAATTCCCTACAAGAGTACTGTGTCAGAAATATTGGGTGAGCAAAGGGTCTAACTAAGGAAATTTTTTTTTTCAGCTGGGGATACAGGAAATTGCCTAGACATAGTAAGGACTTGTTAAGTTGAACTCTGGTGGCTGGCAAAAAAGCAATTGCTACAAAATGGAAATCAAAGTCTAAACCATCTGTATTTGAAGTAGTGCATAATGTAGGAGATAAAATGGGATCTTACAAAAGGATAGAAGCAAATTACATACAAAAATGGAAATTGTGGGAGCAAGATCTCCAGAACAATGTTTTGGAGGAAGGGTGAGAATTTTAAGAGAAAGCAGGAACTAAGAAATTTACGTAATGTTAGTTTGATGATAAGAATAGTACAGTTTTGTACCTACCATAAATGTAGATGTTCGAGTGTTCACCCTGCTGCAGTCATCACACTTGGGTTATCCTGCCGTCAGGTGGTCCCGCAGTCGGCCAGAGTTCCAAAGTCTTGGTCCGGCGTCGGTTGCTGTCGCTTCTTCCCTGAAGTCAGTGCGCCAAGGGTATACAAGAGGCATCTGACGCCATTTTCTTCAGTTTTTCTTGCCCCAGATGTCAGGTGGCCCCAATAGGTAGGCAATACATATTGCTATATAAAAATATATATATAAAAATAAAACAATACCTTCAGTCACAAGCAAATACACCACAGTGGCTGTATAGGATAGAAAGGTATAGATAAGTCTAGTTAGTTCAGAGGGGATGGAGGGAGGGTAACCTGGACTGCAGCAGGGTGAACACTCGAACATCTACATTTATGGTAGGTACAAAACTGTACTATGTTCATCGTGTTACCCTGCTGTAGTCATCACACTTGGGTTGAATCCCAAAGCTAAGGATGGGTGGTGGAGTTAAACAGGATTAGAAGAAGCTAGTAGGCCCTGCAAAACTGCAGTGGCAAAACCAGCTCTAGTCTTAGAATATAGAGTCAAGTGATAGTGTTTGGTGAAGGTGTGCACTGAACTCCAAGTTGCAGCTTCGAGAATATACTTGGTTGGCACCCCCCTGAGAAAGGCTGCTGATGTAGCTGTAGCCCTGGTGGAGTGGGACCTAATGTTAGCAGGTACCGGTTTCCCATGATGTGTATAGCAGAAACGTATGCAATATCCTATCCATTTTGAAATGGTCTGTTTTGAGATAGCCTTTCCTTGTGATCCTGCAGCATAGGCTACAAAGAGCTGGTCAGATTTTCTGAAAACCTTAGTTTTATCCAAGTAGTAACGTAATTGCTTGTGAATGTCCAAAGAGTGCAGGAGTCTTTCTCCTTTGTTCTGGGGGTTTGGGAAGAAGGTGCGCAAGTGAATGGTTTGGTTTAGGGCCACACTGAATACCACCTTTGGCATAAAGGAAGGGTTAGTTCGTAGAGAAACTCTGTCTTGATGAAAAATGAGGAAAGGCTCCACTGCCATTAGTGCCTGTAGCTCTGAGACTCTTCTAGCTGAAGTTATTGCTAGCAGCAGGGCAGTTTTCCATGAAAGAAATTTTAAATCAGCTGAAAAAGCTGGTTCAAAGGGCGGCAGAGTAAGCTTTTCCAGAACAAAGTTGAGATCCCAAGTAGGTGTTGGTGAGAGCACCGTCTTAGGAGTGGATGTGAAAATAAAGGAGGATCCGTGTTGTAATGGGCTGAAATTGCTGAGGCGTGGATCTTAATAGATGAAAAGGAAAGTCCTTTGTGTAACATCTCAGTTAAATATTGTAGAATCTGAGGAATGTTTGGATCAAGGGGATTTTGGCCTTTAGCCTGGTTCCAGGCGCAAAATCTTTTCCATTTGTCTGAATAGGTTTTCCTGGTGATAGGCCTCCTGGCCTCCAGAATGACATCCATAACAGCTTTGGATAGAGGTGTTGGCTGGTTGTTTAGGTAATTTGCCATGCAGCCAGGTTTAAAGTCTTGAGCTGGCTGTGTAGAATCTGATTGTCTCGCTGGGTGAGCACGTGAGGAATTTGTTGTAAAATCCATGGTGGGCCGTGGGCCATGTTCCTTAGAATTGGAAACCAGTGCTGGCGTGGCCAGTCTGGTGCAATGAGTATCATTTGTGGCCTCTCTAATCTGACTTTCAGCAGTACCTTTGCTAGAAGAGGCAGCGGAGGAAAGGCATACACTGTTAATGTTTTGCAAATGAATGAGAGGGCGTCCACTTTCCAAGCTTGTGGGTGGAATGTCCTTGTGCAAAATTTTTGAAGTTGGTAGTTTTGGGGGTTGGCAAACAGATCTATGTCTGGGCGTCCCCATTTTTGAGTTATCATTGCAAATACTTGCGGATCTAGTTTCCACTCGTGGGGATCCATGATGTTTCTGCTTAGGTCGCCTGCCAATGTGTTTTTCTTTCCTGGCCGGAATTGTGCTTGTAGTTGAACTTGGTAAGACAGTGCTGTGTTCCACAAGGTCATTGCTTGCCTGCATAGGGGGTAGGAATGTGTGCCCCCTTGCTTGTTTACGTACCACATTACTGTGGTATTGTCCATCTTTATTATTAGTTGTCCTGGGTGTAAGAGGTCCTTGAAGGCTGTTAGGGCATTCTGTACTGCTAGCATTTCTTTTTGATTGATATGCAGATGCCTTTGATCTGTAGTCCATTTGCCTTGAATGCACTGTCCTGCCATGTGTGCTCCCCAGGCATAGTCTGATGCATCTGTTGTTAAAGTTTGCCTGGCTGTGGGTAAGGTGAAAGGCTGGCCCTTGTTGAGGTGACATGCCTGTGCCCACCATAGAAACTCCTGTTGAAGGCAGGGCTGTGCTGACTCCATACGCTTTTCAGGTACCATTGTAATTTCCTCATATGCAGTTTTGCAAATGGTATTAGTAGTATGCAAGATGCCATGAATCCCAAGGCCTGCAGAATTTTTCTTGCAGGGAGTTGGGTCTTTGTTGCCATTATTTTGAATTATTGAGTCAGCTGTTGTTGCTTGTCTGGCGTGAGATAAGCCATCCGGGCCATTGTATTCAAGCTGGCACCCAGGAATATTATGTTTTGTGAGGGCACTAGTTTTGACTTCTTTTCAGTGTTTGACAAATGCCAGATGCTTTAAAAGAATGTCCTTGCTTTCTGCTTGAATAAGGCAGTCGTCCAGGTATGGGTATATTTGAATTCCTCTTTGTCTGCAGTATGCAATTACTGGTGCCAGGTATTTTGTGAAGACCCTGGGTGCAGTAGATAAGCCAAAGGGCAGTGCAGAGAATTGATAATGGGTTGAACCTGCAATGAAGCGGAGGTATCTTCTGCAATTTTGTCTGATAGGGACATGCAGGTATGCCTCCTTGAGATCCAACGTTACTAGCCAAGCCTTCTTGCCCAGCATGGGAAGAAGCTGCTGTAGTGTTAGCATCTTGAATTTTGGTACTTGCAGATAGGTGTTCAGAACTGAAAGATCCAGAATGGGTCTCCATGCTTTGTCCTTTCTGGAGACTAGAAAGAGTCTTGAGTAAAATCCTTGTCCTTGCTCCTGTGTACGTACCTGTTGAATGGCTCTCATGTCCATGAGAGCTGTAATTTGTTTTTGTGTTTCTGTCCATTGATTCGGTGGCAGGTTTGGCATTCCTTTTATCCTTGGCAAGGTATGAAAGTGGAATCTGTATCCTTGTGAGACAATGTTTAGGACCCATTTGTCTTTTGTGATGATGTGTCAGTTGTCTGCAAAAAGTGCTAATTTTCCTCCCAAGGGAGCTGCCAAGAGAGATTTGCTTGGGAATTTGAGGGTTGAGTCATTGTGTTTGTCTTCTGCTAGCTTGGGGCTTGTCTTCTCCTCCCTTCTGGGTAGCAGTACCCCATTGGCGAGGTTTGTAAGGGCCTTGGGACTGACCTCTGCCCCTTGGGCGTTTGTATTTGCCCCTCTGTGATCTGTCAGAAGCTGGAAAGGACCAGTTTTTTGTTGGCCAATTTCTGCTGAAATGAGGGGGTTGTACCTGTAAAAAATCCTTGACCGTCTGCATAGACTTTGCCTTATCCTCCATTTTCTTTAAAACCTCTTCTGCTTTGACACCAAATAAGACATCCTGCTGTAAAGGTGCATCCAATAATTTTGCTTTAACATGATCAGGTAGGGTTTGTTCTTTTAACCAAGCATGTCTACGTATGACAGACCCAGTAACAGCTGCTCTACATGAAGCTTCTAATGAATCAAATCCACATTGTAAAGTATGTTTGCCCACCTGTTCAGCTGCATGCTCATTTTTTGTTTTAATTAAGACATTAGGAATTGCTGATATTTCAGCATGTGAAACTGACAATTTAATGCTCTCATAGCCAGAGTAGCTGAGGTGTATATCTTCTTTCCCCATCTATCTAGGGCTCTGGAATCCCTTTCAGTGGGTACAGGATTTTTAGCCATAGAAGCTTTAGCCCCTTTGGGACCCTGGGAAATTGTTTCTGGATCAGCCACAGGGCTTTTATAAAGGAATTTGTGTGAGTCAGGTACTCTGTAGTATCTGTCTGGTTTGGCTGGAGCAGGCGGTAGAGAGTCCGGATTTAGACTAGACTCTAAGTAAACATCATCCACAATGTCTAAAACTGGAGGGATAGCAAGTGGTCTGTGCTGGGGTAGTAAAAGGAACTCTTGGAGCCTTTTCTTTGAATCAGAGTAGTCCTGTCCTTCCCAGTGGAAATGTTCCCTCATGGTGTGTAAAGTTTCCCCAAAGGAGTAGTCGTCAGGGGGAGATGCTGAGGGAATAGTCTTCAGCATCAGAGTCTTCATAAGGGGGAAAAGTGTAATCCTGTTCCTCAGAAGAATCTGAGGAACTGAAACCTGGTCAGAGGAAGCATAATCCTCCTCTTGTATTGGTCTTTTATCTGGAGGGGGATGGGAACCCCTGATTAGGGTAATCAAATCTTCAGCCATCTTAAGCATCTCTTTCTTAGGCACGGGGCCTAGAACTGTAGACTGATGTACAGTCTTTTTTGGTTTTAATGGAGTTTTAAGCTTAGCATAAGATTTAATGGTGAGTGTAGTCGGTCTGAAAACACCTTCTGCAACCGAAGGTGTTTCTACTCCACCGGGATCTCCTCCTGCTCCGGTGTCGGAAGGGCCTAATGAAGATGGCTGCGACAGCCTAGTACACTCTGCTTGAGAATTTGCAGCTGATCTGGGGTTCCAATTCTGCAGTTGTCAGGGGATGCATAGGCACCTCACTGAAAACCGGAGAACCGGTGACAGGCCCAGCAGAGGCCTCACAGTCTGGCTTGGTCCGAGGCTGCCTGTCCTTATCCTTGCGTTTTTTATGCATGCCGGTCGTCGGCTACTCCGATGGCATGATATAATTAAATTTCTTACCAAAGTAATGTCGTGCGAAGTCAAAACAGCGTTTGATAGTTCGTTTATTAAACCTAGCACAAAACCGACAACCTGTGACGTCGTGGTCTGGGCCTAGGCAAGGAATACAATAAGAATGGAAGTCCTTATGAGGTATTTGCTTCCCACAAGAAATGCAGTTGTTAACTTTTTCTGACATTGGACTGAGGCAAGAAAAGGTTCCCCAACGGGGTACTTGGCTTTATTGAAGACTTCGGACTAAAATTTTTCATAAATCTCAGGTGTCGGCCGACCGGCACTTGCGAACTGCTTCTGCTTCGGGCACTGCGTGGCAAGAAAGACTGAAGAAAATGGCGTTGGATGCCTCTTATACCCCTGGCACACTGACAGCAGGGAAGAAGCGACAGCAACCGACTCCAGACCAAGATTTTGGAACTCTGGCTGACTGCGGGACCGCATGACGGCAGGATAACCCAAGTGTGATGACTGCAGCAGGGTAACACGATGAACATATGCACAATGTATAATGTCTGTAACTGTGAACATGCTAACATGGTTTGTTTTCTTTTCTATAAATGTATATTTGCCTATATCTTAAGTGTCAATTCAGTAAAAGTGTTTAGAAAAAGACGTCACTGCTGTACTTTAAGGGCAGCTCTGAAAAATACAATGGAAACTTTCAGAACAATACAGCTATCAAGCCTGTGAACAGTATGAAGAGCTGCGTTGGGATTTACTCCAAAGTGACCAAGACTGTTCCAAAGAGGGAAGACCAAGGATAAAAAGGGTCTATATTATATCATCGAATGCTTAAAAAAGCGAACGCTGATCAACCTAATTTAAGCAAAAGCTTACAATCACGAACTGTCAGATCAGCGATTTTTTTCCCAGGGAAAAAAAATCGCTGATCTAAAACACATACACACAACACAAGCACACCAACAAACAGAAATCCACACACATACACCTAAAATCTGATACCTAACCCTACACTAAACTATGCACACACCACGAACTACCCACTTACCTTAACCCAAACCCTAACCCTAAGGTCCGTCACTATCGCACACTCACCTCACCCGCTCCCTAACCCTAACTCACTTAAATCCGCCCTAACCCTCATGTCCACTCAATCGCACACACACCTAACCCGAGCCCTAACCCTAACTCACCTAAATCACCCTAACACTCACATCCACACAATCGCACACTTACCTGAATCCGACCGGTAACTTTCCACCATAACACTGAAAATACCGAAGCAACAGAAACGGACAACCAAATTCTTTCCCTAGGAAAAAATTTGAGTTTCTGCTGCTTCGATATTTTGCAGTTTCGTGAAAATAAGTTTGATCAATCAGCGTTCGAGGATATAATATAGAACCGATAAAAAGCATAGTCATGAGAGGGTAAATCCTTGCACAACATCCACTATGAGTGGGTGTCACTGTGATCACACCATTTATGTTTTGAATTTTATCTGTGCTTCTTTCTATACTATGTTATCAAATTTCAGCAATAATGAATATTAAAAATTCAAACACAAAAAAGATGGATAATAGTGTGAATTGAAATTTGCATGACAGTGAAGAGGGAAGTTTTTGATGTGAAAAGAAAAGGTGAATTGAAATAAGAATGGCACTCAATAGTTTAGTGTGGTGGTTTGTGAAGGAATAGTTACAACATCAGGGTCCAAGAATGAACACCCTGGACAACCTTTCCTTTCTGAAGTTACTACTGGCCAAGTCACAGCAAGCAGCTTCCAGTATGATATAAATAAATGCTTATACTACAGAGTAAATGAATAACAGCACCTGCTATGACAGCAAAGCACACAGCAGAAAGCGCAAGATATTATTTGAGCAAGACACAACAGGTGACAACAACATGATCAAGCATGTGCAAGTCTTAAATAGCACTTTACAATATATTAAGTATAGGAACAGAGGTAGGGATGCTGATCAAAACCTCTGCAGTACTGTTTTACAAGCAATGGACAGGAACTCAGGGCAATTAGCTAGTAACAGTTTCTGACTATACATTTCTAAAATGGAATAAATCTGGTTGGCCTGCAAACACTGCTGCCTCATTACAGTCTGCAACATCAAGATAGAGTACCGTCAAAGAATAAGACCTTGTTTATATAATGGAAAGGAGGCACTTTATTATAAGCAATGTTAAGAGATTCCTTACAGACTAACAACAAATGTTCTATGTTAGAATTATAAATTAGTTTAAAAACTTAAATGCAGTCCCTTGAATTATAATAAAAGGCAAGTACTAGAATTATAAAAATAAGCTTAAAGACCTAAATGTAGGCCTTTATGTTGCAAGATAGATACAACTAGGTGACAAGATCGAACCCACACAGTAAAAGCGACAGGTGCCACCTCAAAAAGCAAAAGGTAACTACGGTCATTTCTCAGGGCTCAGTACTGTGACCTCTTTTGTTTGGGATACATTCCTCAGATCTCCCAACCACTCACCCAGATATACAGCCAACTAAATTTGTCAATTATTGCAAGATGAGTATCGTCCACTTAGTTTCTGATGTGCTAGAACAGCAAGGAGTAAACCACACAAATCAATGACATATTGGAAAGGGGCTTAAATTAAATGCAAATAAGTGTAATTGGTAAACAAATTTTGACTGACGCTTACAGTAAAAATAGCACCCCACTTCAATCTAATATGATCTCCAGAAATCTCAATACCTTCACAGGCAACTCTCCATCAAAGTGCAACAGTATCATGAAATCCTTCTATTAGCCCAATTGGTAATTAAAGGTATCTTATCTCAGTCAAAAAAGTTATCAGTCCTCTGCATTCTTCCCTGATCGGACCAGTTATGGAATAAAAAGCTCCATTTAGAAAGTATCTAACCAAACAAATCAAGCAGTTACAAAGATGCCACAGCTTGCTAAATAAAAAGATCACCTTACTACAGACACTCAGTTATCAAAACCATCTTGAAGTTCTGTTCTTATACTGTTTACAGAGTCATGTGCAGTGACTGATGTTTAGCATTCTGTGCGGCCAAGGACCCAACCATCCTCGCTCTCCTACACCTCACAAAACAAATGTCTCCACAAACATTCAAACTAAAAAGCTGAATCTCCATCAATAAATAAGACATGCTTAAAAGGCAGATTTGTGACTCCATGTTTCTCCCATCTCTGAAGTGGTACTGCCTTACACAAAGTACAGTGCTATTCTCACTTCTTTAAAGGCAAATATTGAAGACTGGATGGGTGTCTCTAAAGTCAACCTTGGCCTGACATGTTTTGCTCTTCTGGAGGAAGGAGGTGCCGTATAAGGTTGGCTATCTGCAAGCAGATGATTGTCCATGGGCTGACTGTCTTGTAAACTCTAACTCTATGAGACTATTAATCACTTCTATGGCTTGTGTACTGACTACTGTATGCATTCTGATTTTCCTCTCTCTGTTCTAGACAGCGGCTGTATCAAGCTAGCTGAATTCGACCATGTACTTACTTCATTACAAAAGGATGGTTAACTATCTAGCTAAATAAATAATTAAAATAAGCAAGGCACCACATTAGTATGGACTGGCACAATTTTTCTAAGTGAGTGGAAGAAAAGTGCAGTTGTGCACACTTACCATAAATGTAGATGTTCGAGTGTATTCACTGTTGCAGTCATTACATTTGGGTAATCTGCTCAGAGGTTGCCCTCAGTCGGCCTAATTAACAAAGTCGTGGGTCCTACGTCGGTTGCTGGCCCTTCTTCCATGACGTCAGGTCGTCAGGGGTATAAAACATGCAGCCGATGCCATTGCATCAGTTTTTCTTGCCCCAGATGTCAGGTGCCCCCCAAATGGGGAGCAAAATACACACACACACACACACACACACACACACATATATATATATATATATATATATATATATATATATATATATATATAAAAACACAAAAAAATATACCTCCAAACAAAAGCAAATACACCAAAAAGGCTTTAATAGTAAAAAGAAAGTAGAGGTATAATAAGAGAAAACAGGGGGCTGGAGGGAGGGTATCCAGGACTGCAACAGTGAATATACTCGAACATCTACATTTATGGTAAGTGTACACAACTGTACTATGTTCTTCGTGTTTCACTGTTGCAGTCATTACATTTGGGTAGAATCCCAAAGCTATGGTTGGGACGATGGATTTATACAGCATTAGGACCAGCTATAAGGCCCTGCAGGACAGCAGTAGCAAAGCCAGCTCTGGATTTAGAGTAGAAAGGTAAATGGTAATGTTTGGTGAACGTATGAACTGAGCTCCAGGTAGCAGCTTCTAGGATGTCTATGGTAGGAACACCTCTGAGAAAGGCTGCAGAAGTAGATGCAGCCCTGGTGGAATGAGATCTGATCCCCTGGGGGATAGTTTTACCATGGTGCATATAGCAGAAATGAATACAGTGGCTTATCCATTTGGAAATAGTCTGCTTTGAAACAGCCTTTCCCTCTGCCCTTGCAGCAAATGCCACCAGTAGTTGTTCAGATTTTCTTACGAGATTTTGTCCTGTTTAAGTAAAATCTAAGTTGTCATCCAATGAATGCAGATTCCGCTCCCCCTTGTTCTGTGGATTGGGAAAGAAAGTTGGCAAATGAATGGTCTGATTAAGAGCCACACTGGATACCACCTTAGGCATGAAGGATGGATTTGTCCTGAGAGACACCCTGTCTGCATGAAAAATAATGAAAGGTTTCACTGCCATAAGAGCCTGTAATTCAGAAATCCTTCTAGCCGAAGTGACTGCTAAAAGGAAAGCTGTTTTCCAGGACAGAAATTTTAAGTCTGCAGTAGCAGCTGGTTCGAAAGGAGGGAGAGAGAGTTTTTCCAATACAAAATTGAGGTCCCAGGCAGGGGTTGGAGCTCTCTTGGGTGGCCTTAAGTTTTTGGCCCCTCTGAGATACTACTTTAGCAGAGGATGAGAGAAGATGGGAGGTTTTGTGTTGTAATGAGCTGAAATGGCTGAGGCATGGATTTTTATGGAAGAAAAGGACAGGCCCATGTGAAGCATCTCAGTTAAGTATTGTAAAATCTGAGGACTATTGGACACTGCTGTGCTTATTCCTTGTGATTGATTCCAGGCACAGAATCTTTTCCATTTGTCAGCATAAGATTTTCTAGTACTGGACCTTCTCGCCTCCAAAATGACATCCATCACAGGTTTGCTGAGGGATGCTAAGGGTGAATTTAGGTGATTAGCCACTCTGCAAGATTCAAAGTTTGGAGCTGTGTGTACAGAATTTGGTTGCTCTACTGAGACAGTAAGTAAGGTGTCTGAGGCAGGTGCCACGGCGGAGGGTGTGACACATTGCGCAGGAGTGGGTACCAGTGTTGGCGAGGCCAATCTGGAGCAATCAGAATCATTTTTGGTTTGTCCTGTTTGACTTTTAGTAGAACTTTGCAGAGCAGAGGGGGAAAAGCATAAACTGATAGGTTTTTCCAGTTGAATGACAGAGCATCCACCTTTCCAGGCTTTTTTGTGATGAGTCCTTGTGCAGAATTTGTCCAACTGGTAGTTCTGGGGTGAGGCAAAAAGATCTACGTCTGGACTCCCCCATTTGCGTGTCAACATGTTGAAAATCCGCGGTTCCAGTTTCCATTCGTATGGGTCCATGAGATTTCTGCTTAGTTTGTCAGCCAGAGTATTCAGCTTTCCTGGCAGGAATTGAGCTTGTAGTTGTATTTGGTAGGTCAAGGCCGTGTTCCACAATGCCATGGCTAGTCTGCAAAGGGGGTAGGAGTGTGTACCCCCCTGCTTGGTTATGTACCACATAACTGTGGTGTTGTCTGTCTTTATCATTAATTGTCCTGGATGAAGGTAGTCCTTGAAGGCTGTCAGTGCATTCTGTACAGCTAGCATCTCTTTAAGATTGATATGAAGGTGCATTTGATTTGGGCTCCATTTGCCCTGAATGCACTTCCCTGCCAGATGAGCCCCCCAAGCATAGTCTGATGCATCTGTAGTTAGGGTTTGGGCGGCAGGGGGAGGAGTGAATGGCAGCCCCTTGTTTTGGTGGCAGGCCTCTGCCCACCATAGGAACTCTAGTTGCAGGCAAGGTATGATAGGTATCATTGTTTCCAGGCTGTGACAATGTTGACTCCATAAACTTTTTAAGTACCACTGAAGTTTCCTCATATGCAGTCTTGCATATGGAATTAGAAGAATGCAGGAGGCCATGAACCCCAAGGCTTGCAGAATTTGTCTTGCAGATAGCAGGGTTTTTGTGGTCACCTGTTTGAAGTAAGTTACCAAATGAATTTGCTTTTCTGGCGTAAGGTAAGCCATCTAGGCAGTTGTATTCAAGCTTGCACCCAGGAATGCAATTTTTTGAGAGGGTACCAGTTGTGATTTCTTTTTTGTTTATGGTGTACCCTAGACATGTTAGAAACCTTTTTACAAACGCCAGATGTTTTAGAAGAATGTCCTTGTTTTCCACCTGAATTAGACAATCGTCCAGGTATGGATATATTTGAATACTTCTTTGTCTGCCAAATGCAATTACTGGAGCCAAGCACTTCGTGAAGATCTTGGGTGCAGTAGATAAGCCAAAGAGCAATGCAGAGAACTGGTAATGCAAGTAGCCTGCTTTGAAGCGAAGGTATCTTCTGCAAGATTCCCTGATTGGGATATGCGGGTAAGCCTCTTAAGTCTAGAGTTACCAACCACGAATCTTTGCCTAGCACAGGAAGTAACTGTTGAAGAGTCAGAATCTTGAATTTTGGAATGTCCAGAAATGTGTTTAGAGTAGATAAGTCCAGAATTGGATGCCATGATTTGTCTTTTCTGGGCACCAGGAAAAGTCTTGAATAGAAACCTTGTCCCTTTTCCTCTTCTGGTACTGGTTGAATAGTCCTCATGTCATTTTAAATCGAGTTGCTGGCTACTGAGACTTGGCTGCATATATCAACTGGACACAAGCTGATTTAAGTATATTTTTCTGCACTTATTTAAGATTTGAGTCAGTAAATATTGTGTGTCTTTGATTCACTAAATATTGAGTCTCTGTCTCTCTGCAGTTAGTCCCTCACCCCCCTCCCTGTTTTTAGCTGTGGTGTTAATCTTGGTGGCTTTGGAACTGCCCGCCCCTGCTGTAAATCTTTTTTTTGCACACTCCTCCTGGACCCATCTCATTTGCTCACTCAACTGAGTACAGTGAGATCATATTTTGATTTTGGATACTCCTACCAGTCCTATCTCCTCTGCGGTGTACAGAGAGAGCACTTGGGAAGGGCATTCCCCTATAGTATCTTAATCTGCTCTGTTTCCTCCATCTCAAAAAAAAAATGTGCACTTCATCTGCATTACTGTATTTGTGTTTCTTCCTACTTTATTACCTTATTTTGCTTTTGCCTCTTTTTAAAAGTACTCAATTGAATTTATTCTGCTGCCTTTATTACTGCTTGTTAGTAGCCTGGTTAAATTGTAACGGTTATTCTAAGGCCCTTGGTTTAAGCACTTGGGCTTCAAATCAGTTGTTTTACATTAAGAAGGTTTGTGGTCTGCACTGTTGTGGCAGGACAGGTAGTGTACATCCTTCTAAGTTGGGAACTGCTGATTGAAGGCTCAGTGTCTGTTATTCTAAAAGTGTATTAGTTCTGGGTTAAGAACTTGGGCTTCAGGACAGTTACTTTACATTAATAAATTTTGTGGTCTGCACTCTTGTGGGAGGAGAGGCTAGATTCTGCCCTTCTGAGCTGCGAATTTCTGGTTAAAGGCTTATTGCGCATGCTTACTTGAACTGTTTCTTTCTGAAATCGGTACGCCTTGTTTGCTGCAGCATAGACTAGATTCAGGCTGGCTGGATCTAGCTTTGTTTGTATAACTTGCGCACTGATCCAGGCCGTCTTTTTTGGAGAAGGTTTCTCTGTACCCTAGTGGCAGGACTGTGCAGTTAGAACTTGTCTGATTGAAGACTGCTGGAACAGGGCTCAGTTTTAAGCTTTTTAACTGGTTAATTGGGTAAAGTGTTGTTTTGATTGTATCTGCTCTATTTTCTGAAAAAAATATATATACCTGTTTCCCGCCTTTCTGAACTAGTATAGTCCAGTTTTCAGGTTATTGCTGAATCCAGGACTGTGTTACAAGTTACTGTGTTGCCATTACCTTACTTGGATAGAAGGAAGTTTCTCTGTTCACCTGTGAGAGAGGGGAGCTTTGAGCAGCCTATCTGTCCCTGGAGGAGTGGTTTCAGCCCAGAAGTTAGTAGTTTACTGGCCATTTTGGGATAATTTCTCTCGCTTTCACCTCCCTGCTATAAAAACCTCATTTGCACAGTTTTTACGCTTGTATTCCACTCAGCAAGTGCCTTCCAGTTGTTCTGCAGAGTCTACAGCAGCAGAGAGACAAAAGAGTGACTTTGGAGTGATTAAGTATCACTTTTCTGCTTTTCTTGCTGTCTTAACTAATTCCGCCTAAAATGCCAGTTTTTTTAGCGAATCTGTGATTTAAAAAGTTTGTTATTGTATACAACTCCACACAGCTCCTCGTGGTGTCCTGCAGAGTGATACAGGCAACAGAGAGACCCAAGGGATACTTCTCCAGATTTAAGTATTTTTTTCTCTGTTTTTTTTGCTTCAACTGCCTTTTCCCACCTAAAAAGTGGATTTCTAACTGATCTGTGCTTTAAAAAGTTTAAACTGCATTCGCCTTCTGCTTTTTACAGTTTTTGCACTTGTTTTATATCAATTTAAGTCATTGTTGTATTGTACAACTGTTGCAGACAACACACTAAAGTGTGCTAGCCTGTTTATAGCATTTACAGTGTTTTCTTGCGTTTTTCTGCTGTTTCCTGAAAAAAAAAAAAAAAAAATTCTCTTTTCCCACCTTTGCTGAACTAGATTAGTCCAGATTTCAGGTTTAGCTGAATTCCGGACTGTGGTATAGTTTTCTGTGTTGCCCATATCCTTACGTGGATAGGAGGAAGCTTCTCTGTTCACCAGTGAGAATGGGGAGCTTTGAGCAGCCTATCTGTCCCTGGAGGATTGGTCTCAGCCCTGAAATTAGTAGCTTATTGGCCGTTTTGGGTCAATTCCGATCTCGTTCAGTTTCCCTGCTTTAAAACCCGCATTTGCGCGGGTTTGTGCCAGTATAAAACTCCGCACAGCTCCTCGTGGTGTCCTGCAGAGTGATACAGGCAACAGAGAGACCCAAGAGAGACTTTTCCAGATTTAAGTATTTTTTTCTCTGTTTGTTTGCTCTGACTGCCTTTTCCCACCTAAAAAGCGAATTTATAACTGATCTGTGCTTTAAAAAGTTTAAATTGCATTTGCCTTCTGCTTTTTACAGTTTTTGCACTTGTTTTATATCAATTTAAGTTGTTTTTGTATTGTATAACTGTTGTAGGCTACACACTAAAGTGCGCTAGCCTGTTTATAGCATTTACAGTGTTTTCTGTGTGTTTTTCTGCTGTTTCCTGAAAAAAAAATATTCTCTTTTCCCGCCTTTGCTGAACTAGATTAGTCCAGATTTCAGTTTTTTTCTGAATTCCGGACTGTGGTATAGTTTCCTGTGTTGCCCATATCCTTACTTAGATAGGAGGAAGCTTCTCTGTTCACCAGTGAGAGTGGGGAGCTTTGAGCAGCCTATCTGTCCCTTGAGGAGTGGTCTCAGCCCTGAAACTAGTAGCTTATTGGCCGTTTTGGGTCAATTCCTATCTCTTTCAGTTTCCCTGCTTTAAAACCTGCATTTGCGCAGTTTTGCACGATTTCGCGCATAGCGCAGCATCGGGCAGCGCCGCTTAAACGGGTTTATTCCCGGCACCACAAAGTATGCTCTTCACTTTTTCCCTTAAAACTGTTCTAAATCTCAAAGTAAGCACTCTATTTTCATTCTAAAGCCCTGCAGTTGCTCGTATAAGTAATCTTATAAGCAAGCACTAATAAACTAAAGCACTACACTCTCTTATACTCCCTTTAAGTACTTGGCTCCCTATTGGTCCTTTTTGATCAGTCAAAAAGTAGTTCCTTATACTATTCTGGCATGTCCAAAAGTCAGTTTCAGGTTTACTCTCCAGTCCACCTGGCGAATCTGGGAATCTTGAGGCAATGTTACAACTTCCTTACGTATACATACCACCCTTTCCTCCTCCCAACAAGCTCAAATATATGTGAGAGATGCAACTATATAGCCAAACTGGAGGCTGAGCTCTCTCAACCCAGTACTGGCGCAGCCAGTCAGGAGGAGAAGGTAACCACACACACCACACATCCAGTCTCACATAGACCTATCACAACAGCAAACCAAACACATAAACACACAAAAACATAATCGGAGGCTCTAAATAAAAATCTGCCCAAGCAGCAGAGACCTCCAAAGCAGACTTCCAAGCAACCGCTACCCCACAACAATACCCACATATCACATAGTTCACAAAGTCAGTGTGCCACACAGTCACAGCCCTTAATGCTAAACAACACACCTAATACACTTGTAATAGGTGACTCTGTTGTCAGACACACTGACGTCCCAACTCACCAAGCTGAACAAGGAGAAGGTCACTGTAAGCTGCCCGTCGGGTGCCAGGATCTGCCACATAACACAAGCACTCAGGTTACTCCAAAGCAAGTACAAATATGACTCTGTCATTGTCCATGCTGGTGTGAATGACCTGAGACGCACATCCCTGGACTACATGAAAGGAGACATAGAGGAGCTCTCTGATCATGTAGCCCAGGCCGGTATGACCCTGACCTTGAGTAGCATCTTACCCTCACCAAGAATGATGCCACAGTATAAAGACAAAATGATCAATTTTAACAAATGGCTAAAGTATTGGTGTCATTCAAAGGGGATCCAGTGTCTGTCAGCCTGGGATGACATGTTCGACACGCCACGTTGCTTCGCTAGGGACGGCTTGCACCTGTCACCCCTGTGCTTTCGAATACTGGCTAAGGCTCTTGCCACCCCCATAGTGCCTTTTTTAGGCAAAGCTCAAAAGACAAACCCACCTCCATAGAAAACACAAGGAAAAAGAAACTAAGGGTAATGTTGCTCAACGCCAGAAGTCTAAACCTCAAGATGCACGCACTCGAGGCTCTCCTCAGTATGGAGAATATCGATATCTGTGCAACAACAGAAAGTCGCCAGGGTACCGTTTTCCACCGGGCGCCGCATTCCTATCTATTCTTGCCCGTGATACTTGCAGCACAACAAAAGACAAGGCCCAAAAGGCGCAGTCAGTCCGCGTCCAGTTAGGACTAGCCCAGTAAGCAGGTAAATCACCTACACAAAGGCCCCTAAAACGCAGTTTCAACAGGCCTTAAGTAAAATGGCAAGGCAACATCTACAAAAACTAAGGTACAAACAGATATACAAAATATCTAAAAAACAAAGCAGCAAAATACACATACACAAACACAAAGCAAGCACAGAGCAGAAATATGGTTGGTAAAAAGCTGCAGCATCCTAAGCCCTACCTGCATGGTAGGAAGGAAACTGTACTATGTTCTTCGCCTTCCATTGCTGCAGTCCCTACTATTGCAGAATAAAAAAGCAGGTACTTTAAACCCAAGTGAAAAAATTCCTGTGGGCTGATCCCTTGCTATTTAAAGAAATAGTTAAAAAGAATAAGCAGTAGCCCTAGGTGGAATAAGAAGATAAAATGTTAATGCAAATCTCTCCTTGCCTCCAATAGAATAACAAAATGTAAATGCAAAGCCAATAGCCCTAGAAAAATGTTTAGAAGAAAGTAGGCAGTGGAATAAGTAGCTGCAAAAGAATCAAAAAACTGGTTGAGATGAAAAAAACCTAGAAATGCAAAATTTAACAATAACGCACCTAGTTTGTAATATCTAAGGCTTGCAAAATCAACTCATACAAAATGCAACAACTGCTGAAGAGTTGCAAAAGTAATAGTTTGGTTTAAAGTGTAACTAATTGCCACCTAGGCATAAAGGAAGGCAACATCTATAATGATACCCTAGGCTTTCAAAAAATAGTAAGGGGGCGTATGCCACACTACAAAAAAAACTTGTAATAGAAACCACCTTAGGCATAATGGGTCAATTAAAGAGTAGAGCCGACAGAATATCCCTATGGAAAATCAAAGGCTCAAAAGGTTGTAGAGTAAGTTTTTCCAACACAAATTGAGAGCATGCTATCCTGATGAGAAGAACTATGTCTTGAGTATTCTAGCAGGGCCTTCAGTCTCAGAAGTAGGTCAATGTAAAAAAAAGTAAAAACACCAGGATGAGAAGAGATTTTCCTTGCATGAATTCCTGATGGAAGAGAAGGACAGTTGAACAACCTTGAACTCAGTAAGAAACAGGGTAGCCATACAATGGTTAGCCACAATCAATGTCAGCGAAATTGCTTTACTCTGAAATAAAAGAAAACAACCAGTTGCTGCGTATGACATTGAAGTGAAGATATTGCAGAGCCAATCATGAATTTAAACTTGTTGAGGAAGTTGTCCAAAAAAAAGTTCTTCCATTTTCTTAAAGGCTGTTGGAGGAAGAGAGGAAGCTTGACAGGATATCAATACCTTATCCTGCCACATTAACATTGAGGGATCAGTTGGGCAACACAGAATTTTACCAGAAAGTGCCAGGCTGAGGAAGAGAGTTTGACTTGAGTAGATGACCGTCCTGTTGCCAGAGATTTTGATGTCCCAAAGCTGACCTTGAACAGTACCTTTGGAAGAAGGATAAGAGGTGGTGGAGTGTTGCCGAGGCCAATCTGGTTTCTGAAAATCAGTGCATCCTGTCCTCTCTGACCTTGATGAAACCCTTTGGAAGAAAGAAGGGCAGCTGGTCAGCATACTGAGATGAAGGTTTGTCCAACTGAAAGACAGAGCATCCACTTTCCAAGCTGTGTGATGAAGAAAAGATGGCAAAAACTGAAATAGTGGGATCCTAGGGCAGCTCTGCAGATCACATTCTTTGTGCACCCATATGGCCCCTGCACGAAACCTTCATATGAAGTGTTAGGATGTATTGTTGAAGGGAGTTCCCCATAAATCTGTCATTTCTGTAAGATGCAGAGGATAAGCCTGTGTGAACCTTGTTTGTTGCTTAGCTACAAGACATGCTAAGTGTCTGTTAGAATCATCACATGCCCCAGCTTAACTCTTGAGGTGCAGTGCGTCTTTGTTGACTGCTAACATTCCCAGCTCAAGTATGTTGATATGTAGATGCTGTAGTCTGGGAGGAAGCCACACTTGTATCCACGCTACATTTAGAGAAGCTCCCTAGCAATGTCTGAGGCATGTGGTAACAAAATCCAGACTTCTGTCTTACTCACAGACTCTCAGTAGTTTGATGACATATTGCTATGAGTAAATCACACTCAATGTCTTAAAGGTAACACATTAAGATGTTGACAGTGCCATGGGAGAGGCAAGCAGGCAGTTTGAAATTCTTACATACGCCCACCAGTAAAATCCTCTGAAGCAGCGGCATGACACAGCACCAATCCTGGGCCACCATTGTCATACTATTGCTAAGGTATTATACTCTGCTCATATGCAGAAGTTCTGATAAGTGATGAAGTAAAGAACAGACTCTCCATTTTCAAAAATGAAAAAGCAGTTCTCAGAGCTGAGTACAGTACTGACACGGATGCCATGAATATGTCTTGAGAGGGTGTCTGTGCAGACACTATTTCGCTGTATTCAATACCCTAGGGTCCTTAGCCACAGACTCCCAGATTCCAGGCAGCTAAAGAAGGTACTCCTTGATTGATTCCAGAATCAGGCAGTGTAGCAAAGCACTTTAGATTTGAGATCCTTGTATTGTGAAGACTCTAGAATGCTTAGGCATCAAATCAGGCAACTGCCTAAATAAGGATAGATTTGAAGTCCTAAGTCGAAGTATATACCACTGTATGCTATTGAAATAGGAGATACTTGAAGTAACTTAGCGTAGATATCACTGGGACCAGTGACTTCCTCGTGGAGAGGCAAAGTGACTTCATCCAGTGATCAATGCCCAGCACTGAAAAGAAGTTGTAACGCCAACATCTTGAACATCCACTGTAAGATCCCAAGTGAGCATCCATAAATCCTGCTGCAGGAACCAAAAGTAACCTTCTGGTACTAGGAACTGCAATAAACTGAGGTTATCTTTCCAACAACACCACTGTAGAATGATGTCCAACACTCCAATAGTCTTGAGTACTAAAGAGTACGTGACTTCAAAAGGTTAGGCTTCCAGCTGAGCGAATAGACGAGACTCCACAGAGGTTGGCAATTCCTGGTAGAATGAGTGAAAACTGCCCTCACTGGACTCCCCTGCCAGACACCAGATCTCTGAGCAAGTGAACCCTGTTCTAGCCCTAAAAGAACCTTGGACCTGGCCTAGACCACGGGCGGAGTCATTGGGTCTGAACCCCTCATACCTACCCCAGCCCCACCCCAGAAACCATCGTGGGTTCTACTCCAAATCGTGGCTGTATAAGCAAAATAGACATGTCCTCCTACACGATTTCAATTTGTCCTGGGCCAACCTGTCAAAAAATCTCCAACAGTTTCTAGAGCAACCAATCAGCCTCCAACTTCTTGGTGGCTAAACCACCAAAAATTGAACACATCAGCACATTTGATCATACTCAGGCATGCCCATGGTTGAACAGAAACAGTGGCAGCCACAACACATCAGACCAACCAGACATGCCGTCCAGCTCAAAACGCTCTTCAGCCCACTTGTTCAGACACATAAACTAAATCCAGCAAGTCCCCACAATCCCACAGCCGCAAATCCCACCAAAGGAAGCATCAACTTCATAAAGGAGATAATTTTGACTTCTCCAATTGTGAATTTCAAATCCAATTTGATCTTGGCATGAGTAGAAGACTTGAAGCATACAAACTCCCTGATCAATATCTAACTTTGCTCTTTTACACCACCACAGGATTTAAACCACAGAGCCTTGCTCTTTTAGCTTTGAACCAAACAGTTTCCTTCTCTGGGTCCGCCCTCTCTTAAACAACTACTTATTTTGCTTCGGGCACCCTAAATAGTACCTAATACTGTGTTTAAGAGCAGCACCTGGCAAAATCAGGGGGTTCAGGGAAGCCTCTGCAAAAACATCTTCCACCACATTCAAAAGGTTTAGCAGGGCAGGAGGGCCACATCTGGCAACAGGAAAGCTCTGCAATCCCCATCTTCCACCACATTCAAGACAGGAGCCTTCCCATTTAGGGCCTGTATGCTGGGGAATGCAGAGTCTCTTGAAAAAGTTCTGATCAGAGGAGAAGCCAAGGAGTGCCTCATGTGCTCAGTCAAATCAAATAAATCAGATATTCCCTGCAAATCTTCCTCCGCAGATTCATCAGAATCAGAACCCCTAGATTCAACTAGGTCAAACTTTGGTTCCATTCTACCTCTCTTTATCCCTGGGCCCAGTTCAAAACTTAATCATAATCTATAAATCTTCATCTTTTGGGCATTTAAAGATATGTTTTTGTAACCCGAAAGGCTAGGAGAGAACCCAAACCGAAGCTGAAGTTAACCAGAAGCTAAAAAAAGTTTTGGCACAGAAGGCTGAAGTCTAACTACTTACTAAGGGAAGGAAGAAGGAAGAGAGGAGGCGGAGAAGCCCCTCAGCCTGGCCTGCCTCCCCCCTGAGGGCAGCCTGGCCTGTCCTATTGTGCAGTTTCTGCCTGAGACTCTATAAGTAGAAGTTCCTGGCAAAAACCCTCTTCGCCTGACTGGAGCCTAAAGAACCGACGGGGACTGCCCACGTTCAAACCCTGGTTCATCAACCCTTGTCCTTTTGCGCCTCCTTCGAAGCGGGCCGACGAGCATCCAACGCATAACGCAATTATAACTAATCTGGGCTTCCAACCTGGCACTCTTTAATCTCCTTAGTGCTTAATAGTGCGTTTGTAGCACAATCAACAAAACCGCCAACGCCGGGCTAGGTTCTAGGCAATATGGTATACATAAATAAATGATATCCCTATGAGGTGTTTGTTTCTACAACAAATACAGTTTTTCACTTTCACATCCAACTAAAGTAAGAAAACTAAAAAAAAATTCAAACCAACAATTTAGCCAACTCTGATTCGGGTCTGAAACTCCGACCCGTTTAGAACGGTTTCAGAACGCCAACAAAACTGCGCAAAACTGCTTCGCATCGGATCACGGCAAAAGACTGAGGATAGACGCGCCGCGGACAGTACTGACGACGACGACTGACGCCAGGCGTGCGCGCCTGACCGACGCCAGCCTTATACCTCTGAGTATCGCCACTGGACGCGGACTATACCCAATAGTAAGGACTGCAGCAATGGGGAACGAAGAACATCCTGGTTCAAGGCTCCTGAGAGCACCCCAGCACTAGCAGGTTATACCTCATACCATGCTCTTCGGCCCCAAAACTCGGACCAAACCACAAAAGGAGGGGGAGTATCCATATTCATCAAAGATACCCACACCTCCAGGTTAGTGGCACTGCACGAAGCATCGGAGACCATCCATGTGTAACTAACAGTGGGCAAAACTGCTTTTCAGTTTGTAGCCTGCTACAGACCACCCTCCCAAACTCAGGAACCCCACTCGGCTTTCCTGAGAACACTGGAGAATATGAAGGTCTCTCCAAACACCATCATATTGGGTGACTTCAACTACCCAAACATAGACTGGGAGCACTACTTAAGCCCCAACACCCTCGCCCAACGGTTCCTAGAATTTATAAACTCAAATGCTATGGAACAACTGGTCACCACTCCCACAAGAGGGGAAAACATAGTGGACGTGATCATCACCAACATGGGGACTCTATGTTCCATACCAAAGGTATACCCCTCATTGGTAAGATCTGACCATAAATTAATCTCACTGGACATCCATATCCCGTCCCCACGCCCAGCCAAGGAAACCACGGTGAAGAACTTCTCAAAAGCAAACTTCGCACTTCTCAAAACCGAGGTGGAATCCTTCAAAGCCCCTGGGCTAGTGGAAAATATGGCCCAAACCGCAGAATCCTTTACAAACCCCAGCCATAAATAAGCTATACAACAGAAAGAGGAAGCTACTACATGACAGAGCAAAATCCCAAAAAGGGACGGCATCTCTGATCAGTACTAGCAAGAAACTACGATCCCTCATAAAATCATCTAAGGCCAGCTTCGAAAGAAAAATTGCACAAGACGCTAAAGATAATCACAAGGCCTTCTTTAGTTATGTCAGGAACCTGGGTGGCAACTCCCAGATATGCTCTGAGTTAGTGCAAAATGACAAAAAATACACTGAACCCACAGACATTGCCAACATCCTGGCAGACAGGTTCAGTGCAAACTTCTCCCCCCCAAAAGAGCAAATGTCTATCCCAACAGAGTGTAGCCTCCCTGACATCACAGATGCATAGGTGAGAGCTGCCCTCTCCAAAGCAAAAAACACAGCATCGATGGGACCGGACTGCGTCTTACATGAGCTCCAAGAAGAACTGAACCCTCACATAAAGTTGGTGCCACAAAGGACCCCGGAAACTATCGCTCTATAAGCCTGACTAGCCTGGTCTGCAAAGCTATGGGGCGTATCATCATGGAACTCAAACAAAGACATTGGGAACCTCCAAACACTGGATCCTACCCAATTCGGCTTTGTTAAGGGCAGATCTTGCCTCTTGAACCTGGTCGACTTCTTTGAAACAGTCACCAAGGCCATAGATGAAGGGAAGGTAGTCCACACAGCCTACCTGGACCTCGCAAAAGCCTTCGACACAATACCCCACTCGGGCATCATAAATAAGCTCACCAACTTAAATATCAACCCCTATGTCACAAGATGGGATGCAAACTGGCTCAGGGATAGAACCCACATGGTCAGAATTGCAGGTGCCATGTCAGACTCTAAACCAGTTACACGTGACATCCCACAAGGCTCAGTCCTGGGACCTCTCTTGTTCGGTATATATTTCTCTGAGGTACAGGCTAACACGGGAGGATTATAGCTGACCAAGTTCACAGATGACTGCAAACTGGGTGCCATAATCGACTCGCCGACTGACACAAGCATCCTCCAAAAGGGTCTCACAGAGATGGATAACTGGTGCCAGAGCCATGGCCTAAAGCTAAATGCCAAAAAGTGCATAGTCATCCCCTTTGGAAAAAACAAAGTGCCCACAAATTACCACATAGGTGGTAATCCGTTAAGTACGGAAGAAGTAATTAGGGATTTGGGGACCCAAGTAGATAGCAATCTCTCCTTTGACAATCACGTTGCCAAAGTGGTTAGAAAGACCTTCTATATAGCCCACCTTATCACGAAAGGGTTCACATCTAGATCAAGAGAGGTCATTGTGCCCCTCTACTCATCACTCATCAGGCCCATAATAATTGAATACAATGCCCCATTTGGGATGTACCTTACCAGACACCTGCAGCAACTGGAAAGATCCCAAAAGTACCTCACCAAGAGGATCAAGGGACTCAAACAGATGCCCTACGCAGTTAGGCTAAAGAAACTCCAGCTCTACTCAGTTGCTTACCGCCTACTCAGAGGCGATCTGTGCCTGACATATAAAGCCATGTCCAAACGAGAATTAATGGACATGCTCCACCTCAGGAAATCCAAATCCCTTAGAGCTACATGCTCCAGGGACTTAAACCTCAGCACAGAAATAAATAGGACATGCTGGAGGGACAGATTCATATCCCAGAGGCTCCCCTCAGTCTGGAACAAAATCCCAATCCATGTTAGGCAGAACCCCTCAATGACCCTCTTCAAGAGAAATCTTGACGAGTGGATGGGAGATTGTAGTTTTACCCCTGGGATCTCTTCTGTGTCCCTACTATACAGAGGCACAGTCAACTAATCTAAAAGGGTGGCGAAAGCCAAACACACTCTGGCTAGGCTTATAAATGCCCTAGGGCAGATAGTCTAGTATCAACCTATGAATCTATGTTCATGAGGGATAGTATTTGTTTATGTGCCTCTGCCCACTGATTTGGAGGCAGGTCTGGCCATCCATTTGGGATTGGCAACGTGTGGAAATGAAATCTGTATCCCTGGGATACTATATTTAAAACCCATTTGTCCTGGGTTATAAGTTGCAGTTTCTTGCATGAAGTGCCAGTTTTCCCCCCAAAGGGGCGGCTAAAAGGTAAGTGCTTGGTAAGTGTAAAGGGAAGTCACTGAGACTGTTCACCGTACGGAGGTGCCTTGTTGTTTCCAGATTTGGAGGAGGAGGTATCCCATTGTTTCGTTTTAAAAGTCCCTTGTGACTGAAACCTGGAGCCTTTGGAATGTCTGGGTTTGACTTGAGTGGCTCTCGAAGGAACTGGAAAGGACCAGTTCTTAGTAGGCCAGTGTCTACTAAATCTTGGAGGTTGCACTTGTAAGAAATCTTTCACAGTTTGCATAGATTTAGCTTTATCTTCCATATTTTTTAAAACTTCTTCAGCCTTATTACCAAAGAGACGGTCCTGTTGTAAAGGAGCATACAACAGTTTTGCTTTAACATGATCAGGCAGAGTATTCTCTTTGAGCCAAGCATACCATCTTAGCACAGACCCAGTTACAGCAGCCTTGCAAGAGGCCTCCAAAGAATCAAAAACACATTGCAAAGTATGTTTTCCAACTTGTTCAGCTGAATGCAATAAATCCTGTAAATCTTTATTTTCCACACAGTCAGAAATGAACATCATTTTCTGTTTAAGCAGTCCCATGATATGCTGTTGATATTTAAGCATATGAAATTAACAGTTTAAAGCCCCGATTGCCAAGGTTGCAGAAGTGTAAACCTTCTTACCCCATCTATCCAGTGCCCTGGAATCTCTATCAGAAGGGGTAGGATTTTTAGCAGTAGAGGCCTTAATGCCCTTGGGACCCTGAGAAATAGTTTCAGGATCTGCAATAGGATTTTTGAAAAGGAATTTGTGAGGGTCAGGAACCCTGTAGTATCTGTCTGGCTTACAAGGAGCCAGAGGCAGAGAATCAGGAGCCATACTAGATTCTGAAAAAACATCATCAACAATGTCTAGAACAGGAGGTATAAACTAAAGTTGAAACATATCCAGCGACCCACAAGTTGCTTCACTACAATTCTCCGTGCCAGTTCAGAAAGTATTTTGAAAACAATTGTTAAGTCCACTTCAGAACGTATGAATGAATGGATGCAAAAAAGATTTTCACAGTTTTAATTAAGCGCTTTTCGTCGCTCTCACATAAAGCGACTTCTTCAGATTAAAACTTCACATACAAATGAACAGACTAAAAGGTATTTCATTAATTGCAGTAATGTCATGTGATACAATTAACCAGTTAGGTTCTACATCTCATTTCCAACCTAAATAAACAATATGCTAATCTACACTTTACAATTACTGCAACGTGATTGACAAAGCTACAAGCGTTTTTAGTGCTTTGTCAGTATTTTAAAAGTTTTCATTATAAACACATAAATTCATTTTAAACCCCATTACGAACAATCAGTAAGTATCATCTAAAATAGTTTTAAACCTCAGCAATTCTGTATATAGTATATTCTAAAACTATTAAACACCACATTATTGTGTTGTTGAATAAACTATACTTATAATAAAAATCATAACAACTCAAAGTCATGAGTAAAAAAGTTTTTTTATGATGAATAAAAAAGTTTTTCCGTATATATGTATATATTGAAATCAATTGTTTATATTATTTTTAACTTGTATATACATATTACTTTTAAATTCATATTATGTTATTTATTTTTAGTATGTTATTGATCAAAATAAAAAGCTAACATGTAAGCTAAAAAAAGTATAATAAATAAATACTTTATGTTTAAATTTCCAATTTATAGTAATTTATAAGTGATGTGGTTCCATACCACCTAAGGGTGTCACACTTATAAATTAATAAGAAATATTTTACCTTTTTATGCTCCTTAATTTCAGTAAGCATTTAATATTACATCCATTATTCAGACCTGGTTCACTAAATGCATTTGTTCTAAACTGCCATTGGAGTTCACGTTCCTTAAGTATTAAGTTGAACGGTCCTCCCCTGAGATCATGGCTTATCTGATCTATAGGTTTGAAGGAAAATCTGTGTAATGGGTGAATTGAAATATGCTTTGCTAGTGCATTACTAGTGTTGTTATTGTTAATCGCATAAATATGTTCGTACACTCTTTCCTTCAATCTGCGTTCAGTTTTTCCAATATAGAACGCATTACATGAACATTGAGCTATATACACAATCATCTTAGAATTGCAGTTAAAATTATGTCTCAAGCTATAATTAACATTGTTACAACTCCATGAGTAACCAATGTTCATGTATTTACACAAATTACAGTTCCCACAAGTTGTCATCCCTTTCAAATGTGTGGGAATATTGTTGTAAATGTGGTCGGTCTCCATGATTTGTTTCAAGTTTTTACCTTTCCTAAACACTATACTTGGTCTTTGATCAAATTTTCCTATTAAGGTTACATCATACTTCAATAATGCCCAATTTTTGTGGATTATCCATTTGACTATTTCACTATCTCTACTGTAAGCAGTGATAAATGAAAGTTCAAATGTGTTTCCATTTGTTTTGTTTTCCTGTTGTTGATCCTGTATTAGGTTGCCAGTAAAACTAACATTGTTGTTTTCATTAATCAAGACATCATCCATTGGATTGAGTATATGGGGAGGTTTACTCAAAATAGGATATAAACAACCACTATTTCTTTTAGTGAGAATCTCTCCCAGAATTGGCTGAATAAGTGACAGGGGGTACCCTCTTTGTGAAAACATTTCGACAAGTAATTCACATTCATCTAAAAAGTCTTTATCGCGTGATGTCATCCTCGCTGCCCTCACCATTTGCCCCTTAATGATTGATCTTTTTTGGTGCTTTGGATGTGAACTTGTAAAGTGCAGGAATGCGTTACAATATGTATTTTTTCATTTGTATGTGAAGTTTTAATCTGAAGAAGTCGCTTTATGTGAGAGCGACGAAAAGCGCTTAATTAAAACTGTGAAAATCTTTTTTGCATCCATTCATTCATACGTTCTGAAGTGGACTTAACAATTGTTTTCAAAATACTTTCTGAACTGGCACGGAGAATTGTAGTGAAGCAACTTGTAGAACAGGAGGTATATCCAAAGGCCTATGCTGAGGAAGAAGAAGAAATCCCCAAGTCTCTTTTTAGATTCAGAGAAATCCTGACTTTCCCAGTGGAAATGTTCCCTTAAGGTATGTAAAGTTTCCCCAAAAGAAAAATCCTCAGGGGGAGAAGCAGAAGGAATGGAATCTTCTGCATCATATTCCTCATAAGTAGGTATAGACAAATCCTGTTCATTAGAAGAGTCAGAAGAAACAGAATCCTGTTCAGAAGATTCATAATCAATGTCTTGCCTAGGCCTCTTAGAAGGGGCGGGTTGGCTACCCTTGATCAGAATAATTAAATCTTCAGCCAGTTTGATTATTTGTTTTTTAGGCATAGGGGCCTGCACATGTGGCCCAGGCATCATTTTTTTTAGACCTAGATTTAGATTTTGGCCTTAGTTTTGAAGATGGTGTCTGTCTAATATACAAATCTGTAGGCCTGAAAACACCCTCAGAAGCTGGTGCCTGCACAGCAGCTCCGGACCCATCTAAGGTAGAGACATCCACGGGTTCCATAACTGAAGCATCTCGCGGCATACCAGACTCCGAATGGGTCTCAGTAGAGGCCTGCGAATCAGAAGTAGCGGGTATCAGGGGCTGCTAAAGCGCCTTACTGAGTAATGGCAAACTGGCGACTGGCTTAGGAGAAGCATCGTCGTCAGTTTTGAACTTCGACGGCCTGTCTCTGTCTTTTTCTTTGCGTTTTTTAGGTATTCTGGTAGTCGGATTGCTAACCGACGACATTTCTGGATAACTAAAGCATGAGCCAAAATATTTTGAAGCAAAAATATACCGACGTTTAATAGTACATTGATTAAATTTAGCACAAAACTGACAGCAAGGTACATTGCGGTCAGGGCCTAGGCAACTAATACAGTACAAATGAAAATCCTTATGAGGTATTTGCTTCCCACAAGTAATGTAATTATTAACTTTTACTGACATCAGTAAGGAGTAAGAAAAAGTTTCCCCAACTGGGTACTTAGATTTTTAGTTGAAGACTTCGGTACTGAAACTCGAAAACGAAGATTTCAGGAGTCGGCCGACCGGCACTTGCGAACTGCTTCTGCTTCGGGCACCGCGCGGCAAGAAAGACTGATGTAATGGAGTCAGTTGCATGTTTTATACCCCTGGCGACCTGACGTCATTGAAGAAGGGACAGCAACTGACGCAGGACCCAAGACTTTGTTAATCAAGCCGACTGAGGGCAACCTGCCAGCAGATTACCCAAATGTAATGACTGCAACAGTGAAACACAAAGAACATCTACTTGGAACTGTACAAGTCTTCCCAAGGCACACTTTACTCCAGTTACAAGTGCTCATAGCACAGTGGTGCAGATGTCAAGTCGGCATTGCTGACTTACATAACTGGCCATACCATTCTCAGTAAAATCTGCATCCCCCTCTTATATCCATGTGAACTTTTGTCAGGTACTCTGGTTCCCTCCATTACTTCAAAGAGGTGTCATAGGTGGAATTACACTACTACAAATTTCCTCTGGATGTGAGTGTACTCCTTGCATTGGGTTGGTGACCCATTCAGGATTCGTTCCCTGTGCCCTACCTCATCCTAGAATAGACTCCAACTTCTTTGACCTAGCGCTGGATTAAGTGAATAATCAGAAAATGAATGAATGAACGAATTAAAGGTATTTATACCGTATGCTGCATTGTACAGGTGGCATGAAGCAGGTTTTACAGTGCCAACACCTTGTTTACAAAACTCTGGTACCATCAGCAATGACTATACTTGTAGGCATTGCTGTTTTACTCTTAATAAATAATGTGTTTAATAAACCATTCCAATGCATTTTTCATTTAACTATGTAACAAAACACAAAATGCAGCACGGAGCTATTATTTCTAGCATGCTGCCAATTTTTAAATAATCGGCCTGAAATCTTTAAATAACAGTTACATATTCAAGGATGGCTATATACACTATATTAAGATTATGCAACAACATCAAAATATTACAGTAGTTAAACTAAGGTTTTTCCTTCTCAGATACTAAAATTGTCAGAATGAAACTATCACAACAGATTAATGTTATCATTTTAGCAAATCAGAGTCGCAACACAGCCTCAAAGAGACTCTTCCTTACACAGCAGAAGTATGCATTTATTAAACTAAACAAACACGACTTTACTTCACTTTCAAAGTCATAGCTCCATCAACTCTCACTGCCTTGGCATGTTTGGCAGGCTCAGTGTTCCTCCATGATTAAGTCAGAGGCCCTAGTAGGATTAATGTGGTCACAGTGATCACAACAAATTTTTGGCCCCTACCGCTTAATCAAGCTTCACCTGAAATGATGAACTTTATTTGCAACAACAGATGTGTATGAGAGAAATGATTACACCTTGAAGTATTTTCACCTACTACTTCACCGCAAAACTTCTACTGTTATCATTACCCATGCATTATGAACCACGGGAATTTTTCACTTATTCTTAATCACAAACAAACAATTAACTAACTTAAAGTCATAAAAAAATGAACAAACTTAAAAGTCATACAATGATCTGCACCAACTGTCTCTTCCTATCCTTCTCCCAGAATCAAGACCACCTGCTATTTTTACCTCATGGAAGAAGTACTGAAAATGTCAGAAGGAAAATTTCAAGAAACTTGTCATTCAGCTCTTTAAGTAACTCAACCACTTCCTCTGCACTTCTGTTCCTTTCTAACATGTTACAATTACTATTCAATTGTAACAGCTGGTCAGCTCTAAACTTGATTACATTCAAATCATTATCCAGCAATCTACTGACCATTATTACCGTTCCATGGCTACAAACTGTCCTATAGTTCCATTAGCATACCTTCCTCTGATCTCTCATAGGTTCATAGGTTCATACTAGGCTATCTGCCCGAGGGCATTTACAAGCCTAGCCCATAGTTTTGTGGCTCTCCCTCTGTCCATTACATTCCCTCTTCTATGAAAACTGTGATTTCTTTTAACAAATGTATTTCACCATCCATACATCTCTACCACGTCTATTTCTACTTTTACTCCAATGCTTTACTCAGCACAGCTTTTCTCACTGTAGCTTTGTGTACAGAAAACATTTACGCATCTAAACCATCTAAAAAACACGTTCTGTAGCCCACATTTAAAAGTACACTGCTCTTTCAAAAATGGGCTTCCCCATAAAATTCTCTTCTGCAGATTAACGTGAAATCTTAACATGGAGTGCATTAGCATTTTCACTGTCATACATCTGAGATACTGATTCACTGCTAATGCAGAGCTAAATATGCATTCACTTTCATGCAAACTACTTCTGCAACACTTGAAATAAGCAGATACAGGTAAATAACTGGAGCTCTCAACATTTCTTTAAGAAGGGAACACACTACTGTCCCTGGACTGAAAATAAGGTTTACTGACAGAAATCAAAATGCATTCATAAGATGAATACACTTGCAAAAATAAATGCTAATCCATTAAAGCAGCAGCAGGTTCCATGGTGTAAGCAGTGTCAGCATAATTAGTGATTGTCCCCTGTGTCACCTCTTTGTATAAACTACCACTTACATGTAATGTATCTTCCTGTTCCTGTAACAGCAATATCAGTATCTAGAACCAACACACCCATCTTGCACAGTGTTTCCATTATTTTTCTGTTCTAGACAAAGGAAGGCCTGAAAATCTGAACTAGATACAGCCAATAAAGGAGCTGTTTATCATGTGCACTTTGTATCAAATAAAGTCATAAGAGCTAAAGTACAGCCTTCTTTCATCTTAAGAATCAAGGCATTCTTTTTTATCCAAATATTTTATTGAATTTTTCATAAACAAAACAGCAAATTCACAATGTTTACCCATTCTAGAATAAAATATTAGCTTAAGTAAAACAAAATTACAATATGTACAAAGATCTGAAGTAAAATTGCAGTTTACAAGTAAATTAAACAAGTTCCATTAACTCAAATGTCAGCTCAGAAAGAGTTGTGAACCATTTGCAGTGTCTCAGTGAGTGATAAAACTTTCATCCAAGGATTGTTGACTACAGCCTTTGGATAGATTCTGAGTTCCTTGGTCTTAGTTTCCTTAATTGCCAGCTCTTTCACTGAAGACAGGAAATCTTCAAATGCTGGAGAGCTGTTAGTTTTCCATCTTCTGGTAATACATTTTCTGGTGACAGCCTGACCATAATAAATATCAGTCATTCTTGTTCAGAGAATATCCTTCATTTACATTAAATAAAACAATAATTCGGTTAATGAAAAGGAATCAGTGAATAATGCTTTTAGAAAATCATCAATACTGTTCCAAAAAACTTTTTAGCTTAGGGCAGTCATAAAAGATCTGTACCCAATCAGTATTAGTATATTCTGTACATCGCCAACAGGAAGCTGTGGAGCAGTTATTACATTTGACTATTTTACTTGGTGTCAGAAAAGCCCTATGAATGTACTTCCAAGTGAAAATGCTCTAGTATTGAGACCATGAGGTATGTTTAATGGATAACAAAATGTTTTGTTTTTCATCTTGGGAGAAATTAAAAGAATGACCCTTGAATATAAAATTCCAATATTTCTGGTTTACAGAAGAATCAAAGCATTCTTGAAGTCATTCATATAAGCAAACAACTGCTTTCCTAATATTTAGTTATTTTACTTATCTCACATTGCTAACTGGGTCTACTTTACTTAGCAGTCCCCATTTAAAGAAATGACACAGGGAACAAATTTCTGGTGGCAGTAAAACACACAAGACCACAATCACATTAAGTCACAGTTTACAGAAAAGTAATGAAGACCAAAACAAAATTACACTTCTTTTACTTCTTATGGATGAACAAAGACCCCCTATCAAAGGGATTCCCTAAAGGGTATAGACCGAGTATGCACATGCATCTATCTGCTGAACTTATTACAATACATTCAGTTTTACTGTTGTAACCTGACCTACCACCACCACCATCTTAACACTGAACTCTACAGACAAACAAATCTCTTGGTTGCCACAATGGTGCAACGGTTGGCACTGCTGCCTCCTATGATCCTTAACTTCTTGGTTCATTTCCCAACAGGGATGCCTTCTGTGTGGAATTCCCATATCCTCCTTCCACAAGAATATTTTCTAGGGTCTCTAGCTTCTGAAACATCACAAATGTATGCGGCAGACAACTTGACGAACTTCTAAACTGCTTCCTGTTGTGTATGTATGTGTGTACCTTCTAATGGACTGGCATCCCCTCTAAAAACACACTTCCTGTTTTATACCTGCTGGTTGCCAGGGCAGGACAAGGCTACCTGTGACCTAGAACTGGATAAGTGAGTAATGAAAATAAAAGAAATCCAACAAGAAAACTTCTTGAGGCACACCACGGCAAATAAAAGCGAACAGTTTATTAAACTAAAACAATGACGTGAAGAAAAAACGTATGAACAATCGGGTTCAACACGAACAGTTAGCGCTTTCACATTTATCAAAATGCTTCCTCACACTGTTAATAAAATATCAAAAATCCAACATTTTAAACCTCAACTCATTAACTCACTAGCCAATCACTGTGTTAACAATTCATTTAAAGAGATTCACCACATAAAAATGGTTGCTTTGCTAGTGAAACACATAATTAAATTCATAGAAATAACTATATAATTTAACTATGTATGAAACAATAAAAGTGCTTATGAAAAAAAATGATCTCAAAAAATAAGATCTATGAAAATATAAAAATATATTAAAACACTTAAAACTGCTTAAAGAATATATGCATATATATATAAGTTGATACATAAAGCAATGTATAAAAGTGTCGCTAAAGCACTTTTAATAAAATGAGTTGATTTCAAAGCCTGAAAGTCTGAGGGCTTATCTGTCAACTATATAAAACTAATTATATAAAAATAAATATATCACAATTTTAAACCCTATTATTCTCATCACTATTTAGTGTTTATGATCTCTAGCTGCCAAAAAGGGTTTCAGAGAAACTCAAACTATGTGTAGTTGACTTCACGCTATGCATCACCAAAACTCAATTTCAAATTAACATTTCTTGTAAACATCTTGAGATCTATTAAAAACTCTGAAAAGACTGTTATGCTATGAGAAAGCCAAACCATCATTAAGTATCTCTGATAGGAAAGGAACTTTGCATGCATATCATGCAACCAATGTAGCTATATGTCCAATTGTGATCATTTCATACATCCCGATGCTGGATGGAGATATAATTTTGATTTGTATGCTGATTGTAAGACTCAGGATGTGGTTTACATAGCAACTTGCATGGCATGCAGTTGTTTCTATGTTAGTAAGACCAACAGGACCCTACGTGAACGAGTTCGTGAACACATATATGCAGTCAATAAAGAAGATGAGAGCAATGCTATAGCCAAACATGTTATCATCTAAAACATAGTTTTAGATTTACTGTGCTAGAGATAGAAGGTAAAATCAATAGGTTAGGAAATCATAAAAATTAACAGAACAGAGAGAAGCCAGATGGATCATGAAGTTACAGGCAGATAGGTCATCTGGCTTAAATGATAGGGTTTCTCTGAAACCCTTTTTGGCAGCTAGAGATCATAAACACTAAATAGTGATGAGAATAATAGGGTTTAAAATTGTGATATATTTATTTTTATATAATTAGTTTTATATAGTTGACAGATAAGCCCACAGACTTTCAGGCTTTGAAATCAACTCATTTTATTAAAAGTGCTTTAGCGACAATTTTATACATTGTTTTATGTGTCACCTTATATATATATGCATATATTCTTTAAGCAGTTTTAAGTGTTTTAATATATTTTTATATTTTCATAGATCTTATTTTTCGAGATCATTTTTTCATAAGCACTTTTATTGTTTCATACATAGTTAAATTATATAGTTATTTCTATGAATTTAATTATGTGTTTCACTAGCAAAGCAACCATTTTTATGTGGTGAATCTCTTTAAATGAACTGTTAACACAGTGACTGGCTAGTCATTTAATGAGTTGAGGTTTAAAATGTTGGATTTTTGATGTTTCGTTAACAGTCTGAGGAACCATTTTGATAAATGCGAAAGCGCTAACTGCTCATGTTGAACCCGATTCATACGTTTTTTTCTTCATGTCATTGTTTTAGTTTAATAAAAGGTTCGCTTTTATTTGCCATGGTGTGCCTCAAGAAGTTTTTTTTGTTGGATTGACTATTTTGTGCTTTATTTGGGGCATTTCATCCCTGTGAGTGTTTTTTTCTACTTTTTCTTTCTGAAAATAAAAGAAATACTGACTAGCAAGTTCCTTCCACCCTGAGACAAAGCCCAAGATGCACTCTTTTCCCCATAATAAATAAACGGTACATAATTACCACAGAGACAGATCTGGAGGAGTAAGCCCATCCTTGTCAGCCAACAGGATTGAAACCACAGACTTTCAGTTAAACTGATATCTAAAACGTTCCAAGTCTACTAGCCCACCCATTTACCCATAATGTCCTACCAACCAGGTTCCTCTCTCTGTGTGTCATGTGTGCTGCTTTACAAAGTACAGTTTTGTAAGTAAACTTACCATAACAGTAGATGTTTGAATAATCAAAGCTGCTACAGCCTACGCTATATGGCTTATATCTTACATAGATATAAAAGACAGCCAGCTTCCAAAGCTTTAGGGCATTCCATGAATCCAAACTGTTAAGTCAGCTCAAAATGAACTGACTAAAAGGATGGGCTTGGGCACCAAGCGCTACAGAGCTTTCATGTCAACTGAGCGAGGGCAAGCCCTGAGAAGACATTGTTAGGAACAACAAAAATAAATGCACAAACCCTGTCATAAAAAACACACCAAAAAACAAGGGGGGTAGAGGGAGGGTGCGGCTACTGCAGCAATGAGCATTCAGACATCTACTGTTATGGCAAATGTATGTATATGGCTGTACTATGTTCTTCATACTGATCACTGATAAAAGTAGTCTAAGCCATAGGGGTAGATTACCAAAGCTTAGAACAACTGGGAGGTAGAAGGAGGGTCCAAGAGCCCCTGACGAATACTCTTAGTAAAGCCTAACTTAGACATGTAGAAGGAATCTAACTTGTAGTGTGCTGCTTTGTAAAGGTAGATGCTGAAGACCATGTTGTGGCTTGTAGAGTTCAATCCTTTCCAAAAAGCCATAGATGAAGTCAAGGCCCTGATGAATGTGCCTTGACCCTGAATGGAATACTTTTGTTATGGTGGGAATAACAAAAGGTAATAGACTTAGACAACCATTTGAAAATAGTCTGCTTTGACACAGGTTGCTCCTTCTTCTCACCTTTTCATGAAATTAACAATTGATCAGAAGTTCTGAAAGATTTTATTCTATCAAGACAGTAACAGAGTTGTCTGTGGAAATCCAAGGTATGAAGTATATTTTATCTCTCATTTTATGTTTCAGGAAAGAACATGGGTAGATGGATAGTTTGACTTAAAGCAAACTCAGATACCACTTTAGGCATAAAAGAAGGATTAGTTCTCATGGAAACCCTGTCTTTGTGGAAAGTGAGACAAGGCTAACCAACCATAATCACTTGCAACTCAGACAATCATCTTGTAGAGGTCAGATCAACAAGCAAAACTGCTTTTCATGTTAAGAACCTCAAGTCAGCCAGATGAGCTGGTTCAGACGGAGCAAGTGTTAGCTTCTCCAACACAAAATCAAAATCCCAAGGAGGAGCCATGGGATTTCTTGGAGGTCTCTTATGCAAAACCCCTTTCAAAAACATTTTGACAAGGAAATGTCATGAAAGAGAGGAATCCATGGGAAGGCATGATGAAATGGCCAACAAATGAACCCCTATTGAGGAGTAAGACAGGCCACATGAAAGTGGTACACAAAATACTGCAAAACCAGAAAAACACTAGCCCTTAATGGGTGCTAGTTATGTTGGCACCAATTAGAAAACCTTTTCCATTTATAAAACACGATTTTCTAGTAGTAGGCATTCTTGCCTTGATTAGTAACCAGAAGCATGTCCTCAGTAAACAGGTGTCTATAAAAGTATTACGACCCTATCATCCAGGCATTTAGTTGAAGTTCTTTGGGGTTGGGATGCATCAAACATGGCTGTTGTTGTGCAGGTAGATCTAGACTGTGAGGAAGCTTTGGGTAATGGCTCTTCCCAATTCCAAAAGAAAACAGAACTACTGGACCAGAAGGGAGTCAGCACAATGACCTTGGGGGATTCCTTCTGAATCTTCAAAGTACCCTGGGTATCAGTGGAAAGGAAGGAAGGAAAGGCATATAGGAACATTCCAGCCCAAGGAAAAGAAAAGGCATCTGTCTTCCCAGGCCTTCTTGCGTGGGATCCCAGAGCAGAGTTTTGCCAGCTGATTGTTCAGTGAATTCTTAAGGACAAGGGGGTGAATGGCCTTATACACTCTACCCAAAGGGACATGAGAAGAATATGACTAAGCTTGCTATGCAAGTGTCCAAGACAGGAGAAACACTGTTCTTGAGTGGAATTTTGCCATCACACAGAATAATGCAGAAATTCAAAGACAAAATAATTGGCTACATAGCTGGTGTCATAATAACCAGATACTTTCTGGTTGGGTATGACCTACTTCACAGCTATTTTGCTGATGAGGCTTAAGACCTTTTAATTGCAGCACTTTTAGATAAGGTGGGACTTCCGATAGTAGGAGTGAATAGGGGAGAGGAACTGTGCGTAACATAAATGTGTAGCTTCTGGATATTAGTGTTAAGATCCACCTATCATACATGACTGCCAGACAAGATTCCAAGTGGAGGGACAGATGGTTTCCAAATTCTACTAAGTGGGACAGCTGGGCAAGGCCTCAGAGATTAGAGTTCTGCTCTACCACTCCCCAGAAGGGCCACAGAATCCCTATCACTTGTTTTTATTGCTTCCTGCAAGCATTTGTTCTGGAAGATTCCACTGCCTTGCTGGTTCCACCCAGACCTTGGAGTCCATTGTTGCCGTTGGCCATCCAGGCACCAAAACTGATGTGGATTCTTTTGTGTCCTTTAAAAGGGGACTGTGTCTGAAATCTGTCATCTGAAGTTGTAAGGGTCTTGCTTCACATTTGGTCCAAACAGGGCAGATTCATTAAAGGGTATTTCAAGGAGTAATAAATCTCCAGCAAAGTCTGTAAGAAACAGCCAAGCACAACAACAACAAAAAAGCTGTGGTGGCACATGCAGTCTTAGTTGCTCCATCCATTATATTATGCACAAGGCCAATGATGAGATTCAAGTCTAAGGGCTTAACTGCAAATTGTTAATGCAACTTAAACTAATTTTAACCTGCCCATCAGCCAACCCATAGTGAGTTGACCATTTCATTAGCTAGCTCCTGATGGCTGCATAACATGTGCGAGATAGTTTACACCGTCAATATGAATGTGGAGGATTTGAAAACATGTTTCCCAAACCGGTTTTGTAAGTCTGGACTCCTTACATACTTCTCAAACCTGTCAATTCTCTGAATTCCTTAACAGAAGGATGGACAGCAGAAGTCAGCATAACAGCATAACAGAAGCATTTTGAAGGGTCACTGCTACAAAAATGGAGTTGATTAGGAGTCGCAACCCAGAAAGTCCAACTATTGGGAAGGACTTTGTTTGGCCTCATCAAAACAGGTACAATAAATGTGAATTTATTTCTATGTAGTCCATTACCAGGAACACAATCTTGTCCACAGAGAAGACCAGCCAGGAGGAAGAAATGGGGTGAACCAAAAGGATTCCTACAGGATCTTCTGTGGAGAGGATGGGTGTATCTGTGAATCATCCCACCCTAAGCCTCATCATTTGAAGGACCCCTCCAAACTTGAGGCAATCTGGAGGCATGATGGAAATCAGAGCCTTCTCTATTATCAGTACACAGCATGTAGGACTTCAATGGGAAATCTAGGTACCTTCTTCACCTAGGCGTATTTACAAAATGCCCAAAGTGGATGGGTCCAAGGACAAGGAAGATCCCTAAAACTGTCCAGACATGTCAGGTAGACCCTGGAAAAGCTTTTTGACCCATTCTGTCCTACTGCCAAGAACAAAGAACTAATTTCATTAATGAAGAATGTCATTTACAACTTAAAGCTACTGCAATGGCCCCTTGTTATGAGAAGTTTTCAGTAGCTTGGTTTGAAAAGCATTTCATTTTGCAACAATGTATGAATCCTTTATACACATTATCACTCAGTACCTTAGTGATGACTGTTTTTGAATCTGGTGGGGCAAGGTACATCATAAGAATAATTTGTAAATTCGTGTGATACTAATATTTCTTGTTTGTGGCTTATTTCTGCAACTTGTGAAAGTTCAAATAATTTTTGGGATATGGTATACATAGCCTCATCAAGTAACTTAATAATGAGACCCAAATCAAACCTACGGTCTCTCTACAGTATGTATATAATCAAACGTACATCATATTAAATTGAGTTACAAAAAAGCTAATAACTTATGCTCAGTTTTTATGGCATGCAACATACCAAACTAGTTTACAATTTTTTTTCACTAAAGCTGAAATGTAAGAGAGGTCTCTCTATTGTAAGAATATTCTGAAAATACTTTAGACAGAGAAATTGTTAAGGCAACCAGTATGGCAAGAAATAAATTACTTAACTCTAGGTTCATTCATTCTGACTGGCAGCCATTATTTTTGGAAACCAACTTTATCTCTACTGCTGGCCTGACTGATACCTCACCATTTTATGTTCACATTGGAATATATTGTACACAGATACTAAGCTATCTCAAGTTATAGGTGACAAACCCATAGCAACTTTTACAAAGGGCAGCTACTTCAAAGATATCTTGTTAATAACATTAGTAGACTTAGACTGTTGCCTAGTATGTTTTTGGGGAGGGATTGAAAATTCATAGATACAAACTTCAGGGAAATTGAACTTGTAAGCTCTATTAATGACAGTTGCCAGAATTACAGAATTCATTACTTGAGCGACAATGATAGTTACTTATCTACTTTTGTTCTTGCAATAAAAATTCCACTGGCATATCTCTTATGCTTCATGAGAGCATCTGTGAACACATTTGGGAAATCAAGAAGGTCAAAACTGCCTGAATGCCACCCTCAGAGATGAGGGCACAGATTCCAGCTGTCTAAGATCAAAATCCATTGAGGCCAACTCTGAGGTCAAAAAGATCTGCGCAGAGTCCATCCCCGATGCCTCATTCTCAGACAACATACCCGATAACAACACAATGCCCAAACACAAATTCTAGGGTCTCAAAACCAAGGGCAAAAAAGCTGACCTAGCAAAGGCATCACTGCAGCCCCTGCAAATCACATAGTGATAGATGCTTAAGGCAAGTACATACAATTTTACGCAACACAGTGGCAGACCTACAACAACTGAATAATACATGGACACCAAAGTCCCAGTTTGGTACCTTTTCGCTTATAAACAGAATATTAAAAGGGGCATTCATTCACTCACAACAGTAATTTGATGTGAAAAGGTTAATCAAAAAACAAGTGACCAACCGGTAATTCACCAACAGGGCCAACTGTGCTTGATTCCAAAATTAGACTACAGCGACGTTACAATGTTACAATGCAGACTAATTACAAATATAAAGCTTCAACTGAGACTAACTTGGAGTTTGATCCAAAATGACTGGGCTCATATATTCTAATCCTAACCCACTGGTTCTGTTATGAAGCTGGACATGATTAGATAACCTTACAAAAACTGGCAGCTGTTTCTAAGAACTCCATTCTCTGCAACGGAAGTTCCTTTTCAAGCTGAAAATAAAAGTAAGTAAATCAACAAGACTGGTATTATTCCTGGACTTGAAGGAAATTCCCAGTGCTGCAACAAGATCATTGTTCATTAGTATTTATGTAATATAATTTGGCAATATCTAACAGACCTGTAGCTGCAAGATTGTAATTCTGACTAACAAGCCTGCCCTATAACTAAAGTGTCTCATAGCTGTTATTTGGATACTAAACATTTTCTGTATATTCTAATACTTTTATCTGGTTACAACTGTATATGCACACACAGCACAACAGTATTCAATATGGGACCTATCGATGTGTTAAAACAGTGGAATGATAATACAATGCCCTTAAAATTGACTAGTATTTCCGGACTATAGAAATAACATTGACTCACATCTGAAGAATCCATCCATAGGCATTCCAAGATCTTTAACCAAGTTTGAAATGGGAAAACCTGATGGCCAATAGCATAAGGGAGACTTTTATTCTCTTTTACGTACTATATCAAGGGATTAAAGAAATTTTTGTTAGCTTTGGACCATACTAACAGTTCAAGAGGTATTTCTGCAAATTCCTACGTTCATTTCCATTGGTGATAATAGCTCCTATTCTGGCGTCATCTGCAAATTTCCTATTCCATACTTACTGGCTAACGGATACGGTAGACATAAATATGCCAAGCAAAAACAGAGTAAGAACAGATCACCGTTTTTGAACAGAGAACACATTTCTACTTCTAACCCGAAGTTCTGCATTATACAAACATTTTGCAACCCGATACATAACATGCATTTTGCGTATCATGGTCTGCAATACTTCCACAGTTGTGGTATTCAATCAAAGACCTTGGCTACATCTAAGTAAATGACATTGACATTTAATCCTTAATCCAGTGAATCAGCAAGGTGGAAATAGAAATTAAATATCTTTTTAAACAAGACTAACCAGCAGGAAAAAAATGTTGATGATGTTGTTGTGTCTTTCGGCTTTTCCCAGTTAGGGGTCGCCACAGCGGAACTCCGGTCCGCTAATGATTGGTTGTTGATTTTTACGTGCCGAGTTACCAGCCCTGATGCACAACCTTTAACGAAGATACGCCCATTCATGCATGTCTCCATGCAGAAGACGCTCTAGCTGAGAATCGAACCGGACAGCGTCTTACTGTGAGGCGACAACTGTTTAAAGGGTTGCGGCAAGAGTTTAAGAAGGGTGTTCTCAAACATTTCCACAGGACTACTGTTAAGGCTAATTGGTCAAAAATTCTTAGCCTTACCAGCATTCCAATCCTTGGAAATCACAACCACTATAACCACTTTCCATAGCTGTGGAACACACCCCAGTTTTAAGTCTTTTTTGAAACAATTAAACGGATGAAGGAATATCTCCTTATTTATTTAGAGAACAGCCATTCAAACTATTAGGCCATGTGTTGACATTTGGTAGTATCCCCATAACTGCCATTAATTAATGCATTTGATTCCAATATAAATAGACATGCTTTCATATTTAACTACTCGCACTGAACTATGAAGTATACCAGCTAGTATGCTACAGGAACTTCTCACCTGGCCTTTTCTAGACCCCACGTGCCTAATCTTATACCAGCCTGGGCCCCAAGTACTCCATTTCCACTTCAGGACTACTAGCTGTCTTAACCCCCCCCCCCCCCCCCCAGAGTTGCTCTGGTATTGCTGGGTCCGGTCAAAGATCTTAAGGGCATCCTGGGGGCTCAGCCGTCTGTTTCTGTCCAGAGGTATTATTTTACATGCCCTACCCAACTCCCCTCTTTGGACCATACCTCCCCTTAAGGAGCATCATCAAACAGTCCTCACACACCCAGGACAGGCACACACATCCCTGTATGCCACTCAGTCACCCGAGTTGCTAATCCAACCCAGGCTGGCTTGAGCCATAGTCAGGGCTTTAGCCTTCTACTCTACTGATGCAGATTTCGCAATAGATTACTAATGTTAATTTCAGGAAAAATAGTCATTAGAAGTGTTATATTACTTTGGTAGTCCCTACCACACACTCTTAAATGCCTATAAAGCATTCCTTGTTATTGGTAATACGGGTTGCTAGTTAAACTTCGCAGCTTAGCTTTGCCTTTTGTATAAACTTCTTTAATTCCAACTTGGATTTGCTATACAGTCCTTTGTTTGCAGTTATGGAAAATTTATGCTCTAAAGGCATTTTTTCTTATCTACTAATTTTTACATAAACTTTGTTCACAATGGTAGATTTACCTTCCTACCTACCTTACTTGAACCAATTGAACTGTATGTAAACTGTTTTTTTTAATGAGAGAGTTTATAAAGTCATATAAAACATTCCAGCATTCACCATTATTTTTGCTACTCATTTTACTTTTCCAATCCCACTCCAATATGTTAACATAACCTCAAATATCTACCAGGTATAATTTTCATGAGTGTTATTTAACATCACACTGAAAATCTGCCTGTTGTTATTAAAACTGTTCTAACTCTGACTGGTGAACTTGACAATCCTGGAAAATCCCCAGTCGTCAGAAATTCCCAACTCTCATTCAGTTTTTGTTGTTTCATAATGATAGGGCAACCCAAATTACATAAAGTTCACTCTTATCTTTGGTCACTTCTTAAACTGTTTGTATAAAATTATTTCTTACACTACTATCAATAATGTTTAATGCTGCACTAATCAGCAGTAAAAGTTTCCGAGCAAATGTAAGAGCTGTTTACATCAACAAAAATTGTGTAGCTGTTGTCAAAGCAAACTTTAACTGAATCTTGACAAAATATGGAAAATTGCTTCATTTTATGGGCTATCGGGGAAAGACTCAGGGCCTTGGCTAGGTTTATCCAAAGCTCCTGAGTCTTGCCCACGTTTGTTGTTTGTCTTTCGGCATTTTCCCAGTAAGGGGTCGCTACAGCGGAACTCCAGTCCGCTAATAATTGGCAGTAGATTTTTACGAAACGCCGAGGTGACAGCTCGACACACAACCTTCAACGAAGGCATGCCCATTTACACATGCATGTCTTTCGAACGCTACCCAACCGCGGGTAGGACATGCAGACTCCACACAGAAGGCACTCCCAAGCCAAGCTAAGATTCAAAACGGGAGAACCTCTTGCTGTGAGGTAACAACGCTATTGCTGTACCACCACGGAATCCCTTGCCCAGGTAAACTACAAAAAAAAAAAAAAAAAAAATTTCCAAATCTTATCTAGATTCATAATTTTAGTGATGACTATCTCACTGTAAATTAAATCCATTAGGAAACCAATTTAATAGTGTCTCTAACATAAATTGACACACTCCCATGAGATTCAATTTGCCTGTAACTATAAATCCTGAACGTTGGTAATAACAGTGAATAGTTTCTTAGGGCTACACCAGATTTCTGAAGAAAGAAAGATGTCAGACTTCACGATCAGGTCTTTATTTTATGTAAATGTTTTATTTAAACTTCTTCTATTATATAATAAAGCAACAATGATTTTTTTTCTGCTTTCCTACCATGACAAAGCTGACATCTTCCTCTAGGGTTTATCTTAAATATGTTTCTGTCACTTTTGTATGCACACTACCAAGCATTTTGTTTCTCCCCCGGTGATTAAACTGTAACTGGTAGCTACAAAAAATGGTCATTGGCAAGAAAATCATATTTGTGTGTGTGTGTGTGTGTGTGTGTGTGTGTGTGTGTGTGTGTGTGTGTGTGTGTATATATATATGTATATATATGTATATATATATATGTGTATATATATATATGTATATATATATATATATATATATATATACACACACACACACACACACACACACACACACACACATATATATATATATATCCACACATATACATAGTTGTACATATGCACATACATACATACATACACACACACACACACAGTTACCCTATTCAATGAGCATACCCAGCACATGCCACTGCTCGTGTGCCTTCGCCTGTATAACTTATGTACCCTAAATAAAGGAGGAGGAACAATATCCAAGATTATAACTTCAAATTTTTTATTTTGTTTTGCCCTGATTTGTGTGTATATTGTTTGCATATTATTATTTGGATAACTGTTAACTGCTTCTTGAGTCACTATCCCTGCATTGTTCAAGAATTCACTTACATTCAACTTTTGCTGTTTGGTACATGTAAAGGAACAATGTAGTTATATCAGTTTTCCCCCTAATCACTCTGATTATCGACCCTGATTTGCCATTGTTATATTGGTCTGGGATGAGGCATCATTATCAGACAGTGCAACCAAATTACCTACAGCCAATGTTTACACAACTGGATAGTTAACCGTGACACAGCCAGTTCTGTCTGTCCACTAATGTCCTCGCTTTTTTATTTTTGTTTTGAAAATGACAAACTCTCAGCACCTGACTGCTCATCTTCCAGTACTGGGTCTTTTTTCTTTCTTGTTATTTTGCCTCACAGGCTCTCCTATATTCCATTTTTAACCTACCAGATATGTCAAACAGCCAATAATTTCCAACTTCCATTACCTACCCTCTATGGTCTGACAATTCCTGCCTTGCCACAAGCCAATGCTGGTTTCAAATAAAATCAACTTTTGTAGCATATCATTGGTATTACCAGTCTGTATACCAGTTTTATCCTTAATTTTGTTGTAATTATTGTTTTGTTTTTGGGGCTTTTCTCCCCAGGACTCCATTGAAAATGTGTTCTTCTAGGCCCAATGGACTATCCTGGTAAAATAACTGCAAATAAATAAATAAATTAACTCTAGTGTGTGTGTGTGTGTGTGTGTGTGTGTGTGTGTGTGTGTGTGTGTGTGTGTGTGTGTGTGTGTGTGCACTCCTATGGATGTGTATACATGCATATTTTCACACACATACATGGGTCTTATCACAACACTGCAGACAGTTATTCTTTCCATTCTCTGTGCATTCATCAAATGATGGCAGTCTTCGAGGTGGTAGTCCTCAATCTTGTAACTGCAACCATGTGTGTTTGTGTATACACACAAAAAGTATTTCATTTTGTATGCCAACTTCGACCTTCTCTGTTTGTACTTCATTTTTATCTATTCTCCCCACACTCTTAGAAATCTCCTCACAGTCATTACACTTTTCAACATTTGATCTTTAGTCAGCATTTTGCAGTATTTACACAGGACATAAAATGTTTCCTTCTATCTAGTCCTTTCTACAAAATTGATCCACTTCACATATACTTTAGTTTACAAACGTATAAATAAATATTACTCAAGACTACAATTTTATCAGCTATGCACCTTATTTAGCCACTCTTCAGATTCTAATAAACTTATTTCAAGTCATTTTTCTAAGTTTTTAAATTATACTATCTGTAAGCTCAAAATGATCAATTAAGTTTATCTTTAGCCTTACTTTATTAACACTCCTGAAATACAAATGGAAATAAGTCACTACAAAGAACTGAAAACATCCGAATGGCTGATTTTGGAAGTCAGCATTGTTGCCGAGCCATAAATAAAGACATAGGTGACCTCCAAACCCTGGATCCTACCAAGTTTGATTTCATGAAGGGCAGACACTGTCTGTTAAATCTGGTGGATTTCTTTGAACGGGTGACCAAGGTCACTGATGAGGGCAAATCTATGCACACAGCATACCTCGACTTGGCAGAGTCTGTCGACACAAATCTGCTGATCATGCTGATGAAGCGAAAATGTTTACAGCTCAGTTTTATGCCTTTGTGTTGACCGATAACGACTCCCGATAGTCAGCTACTCTCAAGGGTTCTGCCTTTTGTACCAGAGATCTCTAGGAGGAGTCCCCAACAACCACACCTGCTGAAATACTTTAGGATAAGAGTATTTTGCTTCACTTCTAGTAATGAACCTCACAGATTCCTCAGCTGGGACCTACAAAGAACAGCAGCACAGATTCCAGAACACGATATTATTAACTTTTGTAAGAAATAAAGGCAGTGGGGTGAAGCACCCCAGAATACTCGATACCAGCTTGTTGTGCTTTTATCATCTGACTTTTTGGTACATTACTGATAAATATACTGCCTATTAATCAGTTTGTGACAAACACTTATTATGGCCCTTCATAAATTAGTTTCAATCCCTTGTTACACGTCCACGTTTTGATGTCTAATTGGTTTACCCCACAGAGTGCTCCCTGACCTAAGTATAGGATGGATATCTCCTGCTACCGTTTTAGCTCATTTCACGGGTAACTCAAGTGTGTGTGTGTGTGTGTGTGTGTGTGTGTGTGTGTGTGTGTGTGTGTGTGTGTGTGTGTGTGTGATACACTGCAACAAACCCATAATCCATATTATAGCATTCACAGCCCTACATCTGCCCTTGCACACCTCTAGCGTACTTCCCAACAAGCAGTACAATACAGCTGGAGCAGAAGGAAGCATTGATGCCTGTAGTATTTTCTGGGAAGGGAAAAGTACAGTTGTGTACACTTACCATAAATGTAGATGTTCAAGTGTATTCACTGTTGCAGTCATTACATTTGGGTTATCTGCTTGCAGGTAGCCCTCAGTCGGCCTGATTATCAAACTCTTGGGTCCCGCATCAGTTGCTGTCTCATCTTCCATGACGTCAGGTAGTCAAGGGTATAACGCATGCAGCCGATGCCATTACATCAGTTTTTCTTGCCCAGATGTTAGGTGCCCCCATAATGGGAAGCAATTATATACAAGGTTACATCTCCAACAAAAAACAAATACACCAGAAAGCTTTAAGCAAAGTAAACAAGAATAGAGGTATAGTCAATAGAAGTCAGGAGACTGGAGGGAGAGTAATCAGGACTGCAACAGTGAATACACTCGAACATCTACATTTATGGTAAGTGTACACAACTGTACTATGTTCTTCGTGTTTCACTGTTGCAGTTATTACATTTGGGTAGATTCCCAACGCTAAGGAAGGGAGGAGGCAGTATGATAGCATTAGGACCAGCTATAAGGTCCTGCAAGACTGCAGTAGCAAAGCCAGCTCTGGATTTAGAAAAAATTGGCAAGTGGTAATGCTTGGTGAAGGTATGTACAGAACTCCAAGTAGCAGCTTCTAGGATGTCCCTGGTAGGGACACCTCTGAGAAAGGCTGTAGAGGTAGATGCAGCCCTGGTGGAATGAGGTCTTATCCCCTGTGAGGTAGGATTTCCATGGTCCTTATAGCAGAAATGAATGCAATGGCCTATCCACTTAGAAATGGGTTGCTTTGAAATGGCCTTCCCCTCTGCCCCTGCAGCAAATGCAACCAGCAGCTGTTCAGATTTCCTGAGAGGCTTAATCCTGTCCAAGTAAAATCTAAGTTGTCTGTGCACATCCAAGGAGTGCTGTATTCATTCCCCTTTGTTCTGTGGATTAGAAAAGAAGGACGGCAAATGAATGGACTGATTAAGGGCCACACTGGATATCACCGTGGGCATAAAGGAAGGATTGGTCCTGAGGGACAACCTGTCCGCATGAAAGATAATGAAAGGCTCCACCGCCATGAGGGCCTGTAATTCAGACACCCTTCTTGCTGAAGTGATGGCTAGAAGGAAGGCTGTTTTCCAAGAAAGGAATTTAAACTCTGCATTTGCAGTTGGCTCAAAGGGAAGTAGAGTGAGCTTTTCCAATACAAAGTTAAGGTCCCAGGCTGGAGTAGGGGTTCTCCTGGGTGGTCTTAAGTTTTTGGTCCCTCTGAGGAAGTGCTTCAGCAGTGGATGAGAGAATAGGGATGGCTCTGTATTATAATGTGCTGAAATGGCCGAGGCATGAATTTTGATGGAAGAAAAGGAAAGGCCCTTGTGAAGCATCTCAGTTAAGTACTGAAGAATGTGCAGTAAATTGGGCACTGTTGTGCCCATCCCCTGAGCTTGGTTCCAGGAACAGAATCTTTTCCATTTTTCAGCATAAGATTTTCTAGTACTAGGCCTCCTTGCCTCCAGAATGACATCCATCACTTGCTTACTGAGGGATGGTAATGGAGAGATCAGGTAATTAGCCAGGCTGCCAGGTTCAGGGTTTGAAGTTGTGGGTGCAGAATCTGGCACTCCTGCTGGGACAGCAGGGCAGGGATCTGAGGCAGGTACCATGGTTCCAGCAGTGACACACTGTGCAAAAGGGGGTAAAAGTGCTGGTGTGGCCAGTCTGGTGCAATAAGTATTGTCCTTGGTTTGTCCTGTTTGATCTTTAGTAGCACTTTGGAGAGGAGAGACAGAGGGGGAAGGCATAAACTGATAGGCTTTTCCAGGTGACGGAAAGGGCATCCACTTTCCAAGCTTGTCAGTAGGGAGTTCTTGTGCAGAATTTGTCCAATTTGTAGTTCTGAGGGGATGCAAACAGGTCTATCTCTGGGCTCCCCCATTTGTTTCTCAAAATGTTGAATATCTTTGGTTCCAGTTTCCACTCATGTGGGTCCATGGGATTTCTGCTTAGATCGTCTGCCAGTGTATTTAGCTTGCCTGGCAGGAATTGAGCTTGTAGGTGCACTTGGTAGTTCAAGGCTGTGTTCCACAGAGGCATGGCTAGTCTGCAGAGAGGGTATGAGTGGGTTCCCCCCTCCTTGTTTATGTACCACATAACAGTGGTGTTGTCCATCTTTACCAATAATTGTCCTGGAAGAATGTGGTCCTTGAAAGCTGTCAGAGCATTCTGTACAGCTAACATTTCTTTTTGATTGATATGCAGGTGCATTTGACTCTGAATGCACTGCCCTGTCAAGTGAGCCCACCATGCATAGTCTGATGCGTCTGTTGTTAGGGTTTGGGTGGCAGGGGGTAGAGTGAAAGGGAGCCCATTGTTGTGGTGGCAGGCCTCTGCCCACCAAAGGACCTCCGTCTTTAGATAAGGGATGATAGGAATCATTGATTCTAGGTCCTGAGAATGTTGACACCATAGGCTTTTTAGATACCATTGTAGTTTCCTCATATGCAGTCTTGCATATGGAATTAGTAGAAAGCAAGAGGCCATGAACCCCAGGGCTTGCAGTATTTGCCTTGCAGATAGCTGGGTCCTTGTGGCCAGTAGTTTGAAGTAGGCTGTCAAATAAACTTGTTTCTCTGGTGTGAGGTAGGCCCATCTGGGAAGTTGTATTCAAGCTTGCTCCCAGGAATACAATTTGTTGGCAGGGTACTAGATGTGATTTCTTTTCATTTATGGTGTACCCCAGAGAAGTTAGTAATTTCTTTACAAATACCAGATAATTTAATAGTATGTCCTGGCTTTCTGCCTGAATTAGAAAATTGTCCATGTACGAGTATATTTGAATATTTCTTTGCCTGCAAAATGCAATGACTGGAGCTAGGCACTTTGGCTTATCTACTGCGCCCAGGGTAGTCGCAAAGGGCAGTGCAGAGAACTGATCGTGCATTTAGCCTGCTCTGAAGCATAGGTATCTTCTGCAAAATTCCCTGATTGAGATGTGCAGGTAGGCTTCCTTTAAATCCAGTGTTGCCAACCAGGCATTTTTGCCAAGCATGGGAAGCAGCTGATGAAGAGTTAGCATTTTGAATTTTGAGTTTACCAAAAAGGTGTTTAGGATAGACAGGTCCAGGATAGGACGCCAGGAATCGTCTTTTTTGGGTACCAGATAAAGTCTTGAATAAAAACATTGCCCCCATTCCTCTTCTGGGACAGGGTGAATAGCCTTAATGCTTTGAAGACAGAACCTGCTTTTGAGCCTCTGCTCACTGATTTGGGGGTAGGTCTGGCCAGCCGTTTGGGGTTGGTAAGGAGTGGAAGTGGAATCTGTATCCTTGGGAAACTATATTTAAAACCCATTAGTCTTGGGTAATGAGCTCCCAGTTTTTTGCATGCAGGGCGATCTTTCCCCCTAAAGGAACAGTCAGTTGAGCAGGACTTGGAAGGTTTAAAGTTAAGTCATTGTGACAAGTTTACCATAGGGGGTGTCCTACTACTTCCAGATTTGGAAGTGGGAGCCCCCCACTGCTTAGGCCTGTGAGTACCATAAGACTGAAGCCTGGGTGGTCTGCTAGTTCTGGGTTTGGACTGAGAAGGCCTGGAAGAGTCAGGAAGGGACCAATTCTTAGAAGGCCAGTGCCTACTAAATCTGGGAGGCTGTACTTGCAGGAAATCTTTAACAGTTTGCATAGATTTAGCTTTTTCCTCCATCTTTTTAAGTACTTCTTCTGCTTTGTTGCCAAACAGGCAGTCTTGGTTTAAGGGAGCATCCAGTAATTTAGCTTTAACATGATCTGGCAAAGTTTGCTCCTTAAGCCAAGCATGCCTTCTAAGTACAGACCCAGTGACAGCAGCCCTGCAAGATGCCTCTAATGGATCAAAACCACATTGCAAAGTATGTTTTCCAACTTGTTCAGCAGAATGCATTAAATCCTGTAAATCCTTATTTTCAGCACAGTCAGGAATCAACATAATTTTCTGTTTAAGCACTCCAATAATATGCTGCTAATACTTTAACATATGAAACTGGCAGTTTAAGGCCATAATGGCCGAAGTTGCAGAAGTGTAAACCTTCTTACCCCATCTGTCCAGGGCCCTGGAATCTATCAGAGGTGGTAGGGTTTTTGGCAGTAGTAGCCTTAATGCCTTTGGGTCCCTGTAAAATGGTCTCAGGATCCACAGTAAGATTCTTAAAGAGGAACTTGTGAGAGTCAGGTACTCTGTAATACCTGTCAGAGCCGGAGGTAAAGTGTCAGGGGTCAGGCTAAATTCCAAGAAGGCATCATGTACAATGTCCAGTACAGGAGGGATAGCTAAAGGCCTGTGTTGAGGTAGGAGTAAGAATTCCCTAAGCCTCTTTTTGGAGTCAAATCCTGGCTTTCCCAGCGGAAATGCTCCCTAAGAGTATGCAAAGTTTCACCAAAAGAAAAAAACTCTGGAGGGGAAGCAGAGGGAATGGAGTCCTCTGCATCAGAATCCTCATAGGTAGATAAGGGCAACTCATGGTCATCAGAAAAAAACAGAAATTTCAGAATCCTGAGCAGAAGAATCAGAAGGAAAATCAGTTCTAGGTCTCTTAGAGGGAGTAGGGTGGCTTCCCCTGATTAGAGTAACAAGGTCTTCAGACATTCTTATCATTTGTTTTTTAGGCATAGGGGTATGACCATGTCGTCTGGGCATCGGTTTTCTAGTCGTAGATCGAGATTTAGGCCTTGAAGAAGAAGATGGCATCGGTTTAATATACAAGTCAGTAGGCCTGAATACACCCTCAGAAGCCAGTGCCTGCACAGCAGCTCCGGACCCATCCAAGGTAGAGACATCTGCAGGTTCCTCAGTCGAAGAAGCATTTTGTGGCATACCAGACTCCGAATGGGTCTCAGTAGAGGCCTGCGAATCTGAAGTAGCGGGTATCAGGGGCTGCAAAAGCACCTCACTGAGTACTGGCGAACTGGCGACAGGCTTAACAGAAGCGTCGTTGGCAGTTTTGGACCTATGCGGCCTGTCCCTGTCTTTATCTTTGTGTTTTTTCGGAATGTCAGTAGTCGGGTGGCTTACCAAAGCCATTTCTGGATAATTGAATAGAGTATCAAAATATTTAGATGCGAAAATGAACCAACGACGAATAGTTAGAGGTTTGAATAAGGCACAAAACCGACAGCGAGGGACATCGTGGTCTGGACCTAAGCAAGGAATGCAATATGAATGAAAATCTTTATGAGGTATTTGCTTTCCACAAGAAATACAATTGTTAACTTTTACTGACATCAGTTTAAAGCAAGAAAAAGTTTCCCGAACGGGGTACTTAGCTTTGTTGAAAACTTCAGATCTGAAACTCGAAAATGAAAATTTCAGGAGATGGCTGACCGGCATTTGCAAACTGCTTCTGCTTTGGGCACCGCACGGCAAGAAAGACTGATGTAATGGCGCCGGCTGCATGCTTTATACCCATGACTACCTGACGTCATGGAAGATGAGACAGCAACCGGCGCAGGACTTAAGACTTTGATAATCAGGCTGACTGAGGGCTACCTGCAAGCAGATAACCCAAATGTAATGCTGCAACAGTGAATACACTCGAACATCTGCATTTATGGTAAGTGTACACACACTGCAACAGTGAAACACGAAGAACATCTGCTAGTTTCTACATACTTCCCACTAAACATATCAGTTCTTAAGATCAGACATCTACTATTTTTCAGAGTTTTTGTGAGGAGTTCATACAACTGCAGTACAGACTAGTAGCAGAACCTCAGTACATTCCATTTTCAAGCTGTGTTCTGCTAAATTCTTGACTTAATGGGCACCTTTTCAAGAAAAAAATGATCTGCAGTGGTGCTTTCCCTTTCAGCCAGCAGGGCTGTGGTACTAACAACAGATTGGCAAATTCTGTATTAATTCTCTTTTGCTGATAATGTCAAAGTTTCTTTCCTCAGCACATGCACCACGCAATTATATCTTCTTCTAGTCCCCTGTCTTTTTCCATCACTTAAGGCCAGAATTTGAAGGGCTGCTCACAATCAAACTGCATTCATTTAAAGGACAACAATGGGATTCGATTACTAAATTGTCAACTTCTCTGTCCTTTTTCTCCCTATTTATTGTCCCTGCTATGAATAAACAACAATACAGCATTTAAAATATTTTAAATTTACTGTTTCTCTCCACTAGAACAGTACCTTACTATACTGTGGGTGGTTTCGCTTTCAAAAAACTTTAATCCCGCCTTGGAAAAGTCTCCAATTCATTGACGTCATCAACGTCGCTGAATACAGGTAGTTTTCTGGCCAATTCCCTCCCCAAACTGACATCACTATGACCATCCTAAAAATCCACCCATGCTGTGATGTCATGGCTCCCTAGTCCCTTGCCTACCCATAAAGAAAGTAAAGGCTAGAACAAGGAAACAGTACATGAATCAAGTCTCCTGCTGTAAGCTGTTAATCACAGCAGGTAAAACCTCAAATTACCCTTAGCATTTTGACAGCTAGGGAAGTTAGGTGTGAAGGGGGATGGGAGATGAGTCAAAGTATTACAATTTAGGCTTTACAAAAAAACTGCAGTTTAGCCATTCTAAGCAGCAGCAGGAGTAAAAAGCACTTTAAAGTCCGTTTTGTGGCATTTGCACTGTTTTTGTTTTAAGTAGTCACTGAACAGCATGAAATGTTACTTAAAACTAAATGACTGAAAGACACCAGTGTACACATGTAAAATCAATGCAGTCACAGGAGCTTTAGGAAGAAAGAGGCCTGTGTGATGTAACTTTTTACAGATGAGCACTGCATTGTGGGATACCTAGAGGCAGACTAAACAATCAGAATTACTTCAAGATGCCAGACCCCATGCGGTCAGACTCAGAAATTATGTATAAAAATATTTAAAAACCTGTAAATAGTCCCAGAGTGGTGTTAAAATGTAGGAAACGCCAAACCATGATGAAATAAACATGGTTTTTGAGGCTGTGTGTGCGGTTCTCCTTTAAAGTCGGCTCTTAGCAAAACAAGTTCAACACAAGCAAGACTTACCAATTACCCAGCAGCCCAGTTTTGGATAGGAAATGCAGATGAACTATATCCAGGGTACGGTATATTATTATTATTATTATAATATGGGGTGGGTCTTTGGCAGCCTGGGAAAGTTTTACTTGCCAAGCAATCCCAAAACTGAACAGTCTTTGCCCTGCTGTTACAAAGGCTAGACTTTCTAACGATTTCATGTTATTACCGAATGTGTCCCATTGGCTGAGGTGTGAGGTTCTTACAATGTTTTGCTGCCTTAAACAGATAATTTTCTAATCTAAATACTGTTAATGTGTTGTTAGACTGAGAACGAAAGGTGAATTGGGATGCAGACCTATTAATTTCATCTATGGAGGAGGTGATCTTGCTGAAAACCATTCTGATTTTAATGTACTACAAAATGTTGCCTTGAGCTGGAAGGATTAATAAATCTTCATAAGTGGATAACATTCTACTTTTGTAGTTGTTTTATACTTGACGGGTGTCCTAACAGTGTACACCGAGTGACAATATTATATTTGTGCTAAGCTGCATTTCTGACTAAGCACTCTCTTACTACTTCTAAAAGAAGTATACCAGGAGCGACTAAAGCAAAACTTTAACTTCTGGTAAGGATTTGACCAAACTTCCATGCATATGAATCAATGAACTATGACCTAGAAAATGTCTATTGTCTTATAATGCTAACTAGTTTGACACCAGTTTGAGTATTTTTGAGGTCTTTTTACAAGGCCTGCTGCACACGTAATGTGGACAGCCTACTTCGGTAGAAATCCAATATTATCTGCAAACAAAAAAAAAGCCTGCTTGTAGTTGTGGTAGTGTACATAACAATAAATATGGAAACAATAGAGGCCCACAGTACTGATCCCCCACACTTAAACTGTTTTGAGAACTGTATTGTCATGCTATCTGTGTGATATTTACAGAGATGTAACTGGGGCAGGGAGAGCGGGTGGCCACTGTGAAAGCAAATCGACTGACTAGGACCACCATGAACCACTCTCACCCTCATCTGCCATGTTAGAGCTCTCATCACCAGCCTCAGATCTCCATACCCATGCCCACTGGTCCTACAGCCACTATAAATGCAATTGGCTGATTGCGACCACCACAAGCCATTCAGTCCCACCCTCCCTTGGCCATCTCTTCCAGCACCCAAGCCACTAATAGATTTCTGGTCAGCTAGACGTCCTCTGGTTCGATCCTCGGCTGGGGTGCCTTCTGTGTGGAGTCTGCATGTCCTCCCTGTGGTCACGTGGGTTTCCTCCGGGTGCTCCGGTTTCCTCCCACATCCCAAAGACATGCTTTAGGTGGATTGGACACGCTAAATTGGCCCTAGGTGTGAGTGTGCCTTCTGTGGAAGGTTGGGCGCTGGGCTGGCAACTCGACACCGTAAAACTCCACTGCCAATCATGAGCGGACAGGTGATCCGCTGTGGCGACCCCTAACCGGGAAAAGCCGAAAGAAGAACAAGGAGGGTTACAATAAGATCTTCATCTCTAAACACTGCAGAGAAGGAAGCAAGTATGCACCCAGCATGACATGTTTAACAAGCTGCCAGAATACTGAGCACATATTAATACAGAGGAAGAAAAAGTAGAAAACCTGTTAACACATCAGATGTGAGAGACAGTGGGCCAGGTGCAGTACCTCCTGCAGGACTACCTATCTCTCGTACTTCCACCTTCCCTCACTCTCTCTCAGTTGTACTGCTATGGGGATACTCACTTACCTTACTTCAATAATGACTCCTGCAGCAGGTAGCAGTTATGGGCAGGATCCCTACTAGCATCCCATAGCAAGGACCACAAGGTCAAGAAGGGCAAGGCTTTTGGTGTGACTGCTCATGAAAAGCCTATCCCACTTTTATAATCTGTACAGTTTTGTGCTGGGATAAATGAACAGTAGATAATCATGTTACATGCATCTTGAACAGGTACTTTCTTGAAGAACGTTACGAATGTAGCAAAAGCTCTCATAAGGTGTTTTAAATGTTCAATCAAATGTCTAACATGCTTGCTACAACAGAAAATAATACAGTCAATGAACAGTCTAGAGTTTTTGCCAAGCTACAGAAGGCATACTGCCATAAATGTTTATGCCAATCTAGAATGTGGAGGCAATGCCTTCCTTCGTTATTGTATCCCTAATAAAATGACAGAATCAGAATACAGTGATTTACTGTGAAGGCTGCATAAACGTTTTGCATGAAAGACTTTCTTCTATAGGTTGAGAACCCTCCCCCATTCCCACCATGTAAGAAGTAGGTTTGTATTCCTTAACAGGACAAATGATACAGACATTAGGACTGTTTAGCAGATAAAACGTTCCAAGGCTGTAGAGAGTACTCACCCTTTCCCATCCTGTGAGACGGGTATCATGTCTCTCAGGGCCATCTGCAGAAATCTAGAAGAATATATAAGAAACAGCAATACAACACAGCGCGGCAAGAAAGACTGAAGAAAATGGCGTCGGCTGCCTCTTTTATACCCCTGCCGCTCTGACGTCAGGGAAGAAGCGACGACAACCGATGCTGGACCAAGGCTTTGGAATTCAGGCCGACTGCGGGACCGCCTGACGGCAGGATAACCCAAGTGTGAGGACTGCAGCAGCATAGCACGATGAACATCTGCAGACCAGCTATGCTAAAGGCAAGGGATACAAGGGGGGGTTACATTACAAAGGATGGATATGCCCCTTACATCCATAGCTTTCATAAACACGTAACTGTTGCACCTAATAAGAGGAGGTCCATCTTCTGTAACAAGTGAGAGCCCCTAGCAAATCTGCAAGGGTGGACATCCTATGGGAACATCTCCCAGATTACAGTGGACCAAATTAAGACTTGGACATGTTAATAAAAGAAAGATGGACCAGAAGGTTTAGGCAGAAGCAAAACGAAATGAGTGAGACATTAAAAATAAATACTGGAAATAAAGTGTGAAGACCTTTCCACTCTGTATTGGCACCAATGGCATACAGTGCCTCAAACACGTTTCAAGCACAATATATGAGCTAAGCTGTCATGGTACTGCTTCTTTCTTATCTCAGAAACTTCTGGCATTCCCAAAGGTAAATATACCATTAAAGCTGAAGAAACACTTTCAGACACTACAGAATTATGACCTTTCTCTGACAAGATGTCACTATTAAAAATCTCAAAGCTTTAGGAAAAAATCACTTCTTCGGTGTAAATTAAAAAGACATACTAAAATCACTCAATTTAAAAATTCCCCTCCACTAATATTAGTAACTTCTGAATCACTCTAAACTGGTTGACGGCCATTATCCAGATAATGCTTAGCAATGAAATTAGTTAACACACCCCTTCTAATATCCAAAAAATGTTTCATTACTCTCTCTTTAAATTTCCTGCTGCACTCTCCTACACAAAAACCAGGACAAACTAAGCACGTGGCCAAGTTATCAGAATTACAAGTGGTGAAGCAATAAAATTCAAATTTCCTATTTGTAATAGGATGCACAAATTCTGTACTTTTTAAAATATGCTTAAAATTAATAGCTAACAAGGAAAGGAACCCTTCATAATGTTTCTAGCTAGCCTGTTATCAGCATTAATCTCCTTAAAATATAATCTTTCCTTAAGATTCTTGCTTTTTCTATATGCAAAATGCGGATTTGTTCCATTAAATTTATTCAATTCAGTAATTACATTCAAAATGCTCCAGTTACTTCTGATGATACTCATAACCCCCTCTGTTCTGGTCCAAAAGAAAAAAAAAAGTCCAAAAGAAAAAAAAAGCCAAGAACCACACACAAGTAGTGAAGGTAGACTTCAAGGAACGACACAAACCAAAGTCCAAACCACAAATCCAATTTATTGACGGCAAAAACAAACCAAATGCAGTCAAGCGCTTTCGTCTTTAGCAAAGACTTCTTCAGACCTGCTTGACCTTAGATAACTCACAATTCAGTGAATCCAATGATGGAAATTTCATTTTGAATTGTTTCGGGCCTTTTAGTGGGACTAAGGGGAACATCAGTCATCAAAATACGGAATCCATTAACCTTGAACTAGCTGCTGGTGAATCGTGGTTTTTGGTAGTAGGGGATACAAATAGCAGTACGGTGGAAGATGACATAGGACCTAGTTGCATCCAAAATTCTACTAAAGATTTTACAGTTTATAATTTTTCCAATGTTAACATCTCAACAGAGCATGCTGATGTTCTGAGTAAGGGTTTGAGTTTTGTACCAGCCAGAAAATTCAACCTAGCTGAAACACATAGATTTAAAATTATGCACTCGTAAATTAAATTTAGCACTTTGGTTTAAGTCGGCAGGTACTAACACTAGGGCTGACTTGAATACAGGTCTCAAGAAATCCAGTTCTTTCAACCTGCCCTTGAATAATGGGCTAGAACTGTTAGAAAAACTTTGTGAAAGGGAAATTCGAAAACTTTGATCAAAGCCCCAAAACTCTAATGTAAATTATAAAGTTAACCTTTCAGAGAATGAAGCAAAACCTTTTCATGATCTTTGTAACAACAAAACAATCAGAATAATGAAACCCGATAAAGGAGGGAGCATTGTCATTGTGGATGTCGAGGATTATAACAATAAGATGTTCAAGCTTCTTTTCACTGACAGGTACACACAGGTATCAAAAAATAAACTTAATATTGCTTATTCTAAAATTGCTGGTTGTTTATACGACATGGTCATGCAGGGACAAATTGGCAAGACTGCCTATGAATACCTATCCAATGATCACCTGGTGGTGGCAGGTATATTCAGCACATGGAAAATTCATAAAGACATCCGAAACGCAACACTGAGACCGATTGTTGATGCAGGCAGGAGCAAAACTTTTTATATAGCTAAATATGTGGATAATTTACTTCAACCATCCACCAGTTGCATTATCCATATCTGTAAAGATTCATGGGATTTTTATCCAGATTAGCAAATTTACAACTCGTACCAGATTGTATACTTGTCACAATAGATGTACAAGATCTTTATTTGGTCATTCCACACAAAGAGGGACTTGATTGGGTGGAAAGTATGCTCTTTGACATAGGGCTATTGAACAACAATGACACCAACATGGCTATCACACTTGCAGAATTAGTCCTGAGCAACAACTTTTTTACATTTTGAAGGACAACTATTCAAACAAATGAGTGGAGTGGCAATGGGTGTTTCATGTGCCCCGAGCTTTGCCAACCTATTCATGGCATATTAGGAGATTTGTGCTCAATAGTACATTTGCTGACAGATGGTCATTTTATATTAGGTACCTGGATGAAAGCTTTATCATTTAGACAGATTCTTTGACGAAATTGAACGATTTTTAATGTACATCAACAGCAGCACCCCCTTTCTTAAAGTTACCCACAACTTTGACAAGGACAAGATGGCATTTCTTGATGTCCTGGTTTCAAAAGATTATTCAAAGGGTTGCTTTAGTTTCAACATTTTTCGTAAGAAAACCTTTTCCAATTCTCATCTTCACTACAACAGTTGGCATCCCAAATTTCAAAAAAGAGCAGTTGTCAAGGGACAACTAGTCTGACTCACTCGGGTGACATCTGATGATGCAGTATTTTTGGTGGAGATTGAAAAACGTTTGAATATATGTTTATCCACAGAGGTTATCCACCAGACTTCTTGGTACCCATCAAAGATGAAGTATGTGACAAAAGGAGTAAGGGTCTGTACCATCTCCTGTTACTAATCTTTGATAACTCTTGTCATTCCTTATCTTCAGTAGGGCCAATGACCTCTGGTGATCATAATTCGGATAGGTCATATGAACGAGCCTTGATTGTTACTTTTTCTTTAAACACTTACACATTGTTGATGTGGTTCATCAATTTTGGCCTATTGTTACTTCCATCAACAATGGCAATGTACTGTTTGTTCCAAACCTAAGATAGCATTTAGGAAAGACAAATGTTTTAAAAGTTTACTGGAAAGGAAGTTGGGCAAATTTAGTACCAATAGACCAAAATGTATGTATAAATGTAACTACTGTCAACATATTCTCTGCTGTGAGTCTTTTTTCATTAAATACAAGAAATTTGAGGTGAAAAAATATTTTAATTGTTCATCCAGGGGAGTGGTTTATGGTGCACTTTGCCAACAGTGTAAAGCGTTTGACATTGGCAAGACTGGTTGAGCTTTGAAAGAGAGAATATATGAACATCTCAACAAAATAAAGAAAGGGAAGACAATTAACGCACTGTACAGACATTTTTCTGCCTTTCCTGGTCACCTTTTTAAATTTGTGGTGACTGATTTCTTGGAACCAGACCCAAGGGGCTTTTACACTGATGAACATCTTCTCAAGAAAGACCTCATATGGATTCTTGTGTGCGATGCCCTTACCCCCCCCCCCCCCGCTTTGAATAAATGTTGTTCTATTACACCTATATTAAAGTTAAAAAGTCTCAAGGGCTGATTATGTTACTCATACATTTGTCACTGTAACACTGGCTTTTTTACCATTTTTGTTCTCAACATTATTTTTATTTTTAATTGTCATTGTTATACTTATGCTAATTTTTCATGCAATTTAACTCAATATTCACAGCAATTCTTGTTGAAGTTTTATAATCAAAGCATTTACTAAAGTTGAGTCATGTGAATGTTTGATCACATGTCGATCACATGATGTATTAGGATTTTTTAAGGTTGGAAATCAACATGTCAAGCAGTTCTGAAGAAGTCATTGTTATACTTATGCTAATTTTTCACGCAATTTAATTTGATATTCACAGTAATTCCTGTTGAAGTATTATAATCAATGCATTTACTAAAGTTGAGTCATGTGAATGTTTGATCACATGTTGATCACATGATGTATTAGGATTTTTTAAGGTTGGAAATCAACATGTCAAGCAGTTCTGAAGAAGTCTTTGTTAAAGACGAAAGTGCTTGACTGCATTTGGTTAGTTTTTGCTGTCAATAAATTGGATTTGTGGTTTGGACTTTGGTTTGTGTGGTTCCTAGGACTCTACCCATCTGTTCTCGTATTGAACCAAGTGATGTATTTCACAGTTATTATTTAGAGTTAATATTAGAGGAGGGGGTTTAAATAATAAATTGGAAATTGCCGAATATAATTGGATTTTAAGGTTAGATGCAGACAAGTCAAGACTCCTGGATTAAATGCCACTGTAAGCATTAAGTCAATTTTGAAAAAGAAACAAATGAGACTTTAGAAATTTTTGTGAGAATGATTTCACTTTAAGTAACATTCTTAGTGACTTTAAGTGTGTTTTTTATTATGCGTATTGCTAATTCAGCTGTAAGACTTCTTAATATGTTTTAGCATATCAGTGGTTGCTGTGTCATGTGATTTATATAAACTGAGTGATATTTGTATGTCTTAACTTAGACTGAAGAAGGGATTTTTCCCAAAAGCTTTGCGATTTTTAATTGTTTGATTAAAAGTTTAATACTTTTCTCCGTCACTGTTAGTCCGGCATTTGTTTTACAAATGCATTTTGCCTTTGATTGCAGTTATCTGGTTTCCAGTCCATATGGATAACAGATATCAGTATAACATAAGTCTCTCAGCAATGGCCTACCATTCTATTAATGAAAAAAATTTACAGACAAGACACTAAAGCAGGCCATGAGCAACAAATATGTAGGATCAAATGGCATGTCAGACGAAGTAAGTAGCATGCAGCATTAAATAAGTTCCATTAACTTGTTTTGTGTACTTGGAGCCAATATAGAAAACGTATCTAGATTACTTTCTTAGTGAGGAAGATAAGTCACCATGTACAAATTACCAAGGCCCTTCACTTTTCAGTGCAAGCAAAATCCTTACCCATGTCCTTCTAAACTATTTTCTTCTTATGGCTGAAGATGGTCAGCCACAACCTCAGTGTATATCAGTTTTTCTTGCCCCAGATGTCAGGTGCCCCCCTAATGGGAAGCAATTAAATATATACATACAAGGTTACACCTCCAACAAAAAAGCAAATACACCTAAAAGCTTTTAAGCATAGTAAAGGAGAGTAAAGTTATAGCCAAAAGAAGTCAGGGGGCTGGAGGGAGGGTAACTAGGACTGCAACAGTGAATTCACTCGAACATCTACATTTATGGCAAGTGTACACAACTGTACTATGTTCTTTGTGTTTCACTGTTGACAGTCATCACATTTGGGTAGATTCCCAAAGCTAAGGATGGGAGGAGGCATTTAGACAGCATTCGGACCAGCTATAAGGCCCTGCAAGACTGCAGTGGCAAAGCCAGCTCTGGATTTAGAGAAAATTGGTAAATGGTAATGCTTGGTGAAAGTATGTACAGAACTCCAGGTAGCAGCTTCTAGGATGTCCCTGGTAGGTACACCTCTGAGAAAGGCTGTAGAGGTAGATGCAGCCCTGGTTGAATGGGGTCTAATCCCCTGTGGGATAGGTTTTCCATGGTGCTTATAGCAGAAGTGAATGTAATGGCCTATCCATTTAGAAATGGTTTGCTTTGAAATAGCCTTCCCCTTAGCCCCTGCAGCAAATGCCACCAGCAGTTGTTCAGATTTCCTTTGAGGTTTAGTCCTGTCCAAGTAAAATCTAAGTTGTCTGTGCACATCTAAGGAGTGCAGTATCCTTTCCCCTTTGTTCTGTGGATTAGAAAAGAAGGTTGGCAAATGAATGGACTGATTAAGAGCCACACTGGATACCACCTTGGGCATGAAGGAGGGATTGGTCCTTAGGGACACCCTGTCCGCATGAAAGATGATGAAGGGCTCCACTGCCATAAGGGCCTGTAGTTCAGATACCCTTCTTGCTGAAGTAATTGCTAAAAGGAAGGCTGTTTTCCAAGAAAAAAAAATTAACTCTGCACTTGCAGCTGGCTCAAAAGTAGGAACATTGAGTTTTTCCAATACAAAGTTAAGGTCCCAGGGCTGGAGTTGGGGCTCTCCTGGGTGGTCTTAAGTTTTTTGCCCCTCTGAGGAACTGCTTGAGCAGTGGATGAGAGAAGAGGGGTGGTTCTGTGTTGTAATGAGCTGAAATGGCTGAGACGTGAATTTTGATGGAGGAAAAAGAAAGACCCTTGTGAAGCATCTCAGTTAAGTACTGAAGAATCTGAAGTAAATTGGGCATTGCTGTGCCCATCCCTTGAATTTGGTTCCAAACACAGAATCTTTTCCATTTTTCAGCATAAGATGTTCTAGTACTAGGCCTCCTTGCCACCAAGATGACATCTAACACTTGTTTACTGGGGGATGGTAATGGAGAGATTAGGAAATTAGACAGGCTGCCAGGGTCAGGGTTTGAAGCTGAGGGTGCAGAATCTGGCTCTCCTGCTATGACAGCAGGGTAGGGGTCAGTGGCAGGTGCCATGGAGCCAGCAGTGACAAACTGTGCAAGAGGGGGTACCAGTGTTGGCATGGCCAGTCTGGTGCAATCAGTATCGTCCTTGGTTTGTCCTGTTTGATCTTTAGTAGTACTTTGGAGAGGAGAGGCAGAGGAGGAAAGGCATAAACTGATAGATTTTTCCATCTGAAGGACAGAGCATCCACTTTCCAAGCTTGTTTGTGGGGAGTCCTTGTGCAGAAATTGTCCAATTGGCAGTTCTGGGGGGAAGGCAAACGGGTCTATATCTGGGCTCCCCCATTTGTTTATCAACATGTTGAAAATCTTTGGTTCCAGTTTCCACTTGTGTGGGTCCATGAGATTTCTGCTGAGTTCATCTGCCAGTGTATTTAGTTTTCCTGGCAGAAACTGAGCCTGTAGATGCACTTGGTAGCTCAAGGCTGTGATCCACAAAGCCATGGCTAGTCTGCAGAGGGGGTAAGAATGGGTACCCCCTGCTTGTTTATGTACCACATAACAGTGGTGTTGTCCGTCCTTACCATTAATTGTCCTGGAAGAATGTGGCTCTTGAAGGCTGTCAGAGCATTCTGTACAGCTAACATTTCTTTTTGATTGATATGCAGGTGCATTTGACTTGGGTTCCATTTGGCCTGAATGCACTTCCCTGTCAGGTGAGCCCCCCCATACATAGTCTGATGCATCTGTTGTTAGGGTATGGGCGGCAGGGGGTAGAGTGAATGGTAGTTCCTTGTTTTTGTGGCAGGCCTTTGCCCACCAAAGAAACTCTAACTGTAGGCAAGGTATGATAGGGATCATTGCTTCTAGATCCTGAGAATGCTGACACCATAAGCTTTTTAGATACCATTGTAGTTTCCTCATATGCAGATAGCAGGGTTTTGGTGGCCATTAGTTTGAAGTAAGCTGTCAAATGACTTTGTTTCTCTGGCGTGAGGAAAGCCATCTGGGAAGTTGTGTTCAAGCTTGCTCCCAGGAATATAATTTGTTGACAGGGTACCAGGTGTGATTTCTTTTCGTTTATGGTGTACCCCAGACAAGCTAGCACCTTTTATACAAATGCCAGACGTTTCAAAAGTATGTTCCGGCTTTCTGCCTGAATTAGACAACTGTGCAGGTATGTGTATATTTGAATATTTCTTTGCCTGCAAAATGCAATGACTGGAGCTAGGCACTTTGTGAACACCATGGGTGCAGTAGATCAGCCAAAGAGCAGTGCAGAGAACTGATAGTGCATGTAGCCTGCTTTGAAATGCAGGTATCTTCTGCAAGATTCTCTGACTGGGATGTGCAGGCAGGCTTCCTTTAAATCCAGTGTTACCAACCAGGCATCTTTACCTAGCATAGGAAGCAACTGGTGAAGAGTTAACATCTTGAATTTTGGAATCACCAAAAAGGTGTTTAATATAGAAAGGTCCAGGACAGGATGCCAGGAGTTGTCTTTTCTGGGTACCAGGAAAAGTCTTTAGTAGAAACCTTGTCCCTTTTCCTCTTCTGGTACAGTTTGAGTAACCTTTATGCTTAAGAGAGAGAGAGTACTTGCTTTTGAGCCTCTGCACACTGATTTGGTGGTAGATCTGGCCAACCGTTTGGGGTTGGTAACGTGGAAGTGAAATCTGCATCCTTGGGAAACTATATTTAAAACCCATTTGTCCTGGGTAATGAGTTCCCAGTTTTTTGCCTGCAGAGCAATCTTTCCACCTAAAGGAGCAGTCAGTTGAGAAGTGCTTGGAAGTTTTAAAGTTAAGTCATTGAGACAGTTTACCATTGGGGGGAGTCTTACTACTCCCACTGTTTAGTCTTGTGTGTACCCTGGGACTGAAGCCCAAGTGTTCTGCTGGTTCTGGGTTTGGACTGAGAAGGCCTGGAAGAGGCAGGAAAAGACCAGTTCTTAGAGGGCCAATGCCTACTAAATCTTGGAGGTTGTACTTGTAGGAAATCTTTAACAGTTTGCATAGATTTAGCTTTTTCCTCCATCTTTTTAAGAACTTCTTTTGCTTTGTTGCCAAACAGGCGGTCCTGATATAATGGAGCCTCCAGCAATTTAGCTTTAACATGATCTAGCAAAGATTGCTCCTTAAGCCAAGCATGCCTTCTAAGTACAGACCCGGTGACAGCAGCCCTGCAAGATGCCTCTAGTGAATCAAAACCACATTGCAAAGTATGCTTTCCAACTTGTTCAGCAGAATACATTAAATCCTGTAAATCCTTATTTTCAGCACAGTCAGGAATCAACATAATTTTCTGTTTAAGCAATCCAATGATAAGTTGCTGATACTTTAACATATGAAACTGGCAGTTTAAGGCCCTAATAGCCAAAGTTGCAGAAGTGTATACTTTCTTACCCCATCTATCCAGCGCCCTGGAGTCTCTATCAGAGGGGGGTAGGATTTTTGGCAGTAGTAGCCTTGATGCCCTTGGGTCCCTGTGAAATGGTCTCAGGATCCGCAGTAGGATTTTTAAAAAGGAACTTGTGAGAGTCAGGAACCCTGTAATACCGATCAGGTTTTCTGGGAGCAGGAGGAAAAGAGTCAGGGACCAAGCTAGATTCAGAAAAGGCATCATCAACAATGTCTAGTAAAGGAGTGATAGCTAAAGGCCTGTGCTAGGGCAGGAGTAAAAAATTCCTAAGCCTCTTTTTAGAATCAGAGTAATGCTGGCTTTCCCAGCGAAAATGATCCCAAAGAGTATGCAGGGTTTCACCAAAAGAGAAATCCTCTGGGGGGAAGCAGATGGAATAGAGTCCTCTGCATCAGAATCCTCATAGGTAGATAAGGGTAAATCCTGGTCCTCAGAGGAAACAGAAATTTCAGAATCCTGGTCAGAAGTATCATAAGCAAATTCTGTCCTAGGTCTCTTAGAGGGGGAAGGTTCGCTTCTCCTGATTAAAATAATAAGGTCTTCATCCATTCTTATCATCTGTTTTTTAGGCATAGAGGCCTGACCATGCGGTCTGGGCGTTGGTTTTCTAGGTATACTTTGAGTTTTAGGCCTAGAAGAAGAAGATGGCATCGGTTTAATATACAAGTCAGTAGGCCTGAATACACCCTCAGAAGCCGGTGCCTGCACAGCAGCTCCGGACCCATCCAAGGTACAGACATCTGTAGGTTCCACAGTCGAAGAAGCATCTCGTGGCATACATGGGTCTCAGTAGAGGCCTGCAAATCTGAAGTAGTGGGTATCAGGGGCTGCGAAAGCGCCTGAGTATCGGCGAATTGGCGACTGGCTAAGGAGAAGCGTCGTCAGCAGCTTTGGACCTAGGTGGCCTGTCTCTGTCTTTATTTTTGCATTTTTTTTGGAATGTCGGTAGTCGGATGGCTTACCGAAGACATATCTGGATAATTGAACTGAGTACCAAAATATTTAGAAGCGAAAATATACAGACGACGAATAGTTCGTTGCTTAAATAAAGCACCACACAGACAGCGAGGTACGTTGTGGTCAGGGCCTAGGCAAGGAATACAGTACAAATGAAAATCTTTGTGAGGTATTTGCTTTCCACAAGAAATAGAATTATTGACTTCTACTGACATCGGTTTAGAGCAAGAAAAAGTTTCCCCAACAGGGTACTTAGCTTTAATTGAACACTTGGGTTCTGAAACTCGAAAATGAAAATTTCAGGAGTCGGCCGACTGGCACTTGCGAACTGCTTCTGCTTCGGGCACCGCATGGCAAGAAAGGCTGATGTAATGGCGTCAGCTGCATGCTATATACCACTGACTACCTGACGTCACGAAAGATGAGACAGCAACCGACGCAGGACCCAAGACTTTGATAATCAGGCCCACTGAGGGCTACTGCAAGCAGATAACCCAAATGTGATGACTGCAACTGTGAAACACGAAGATCAACCTAAGTATGGCCAACATATTTCTATCAGAGCTCAACTATTTCTGGGATGACCCCTCAGATTAAACACTGTTCCCCTGACATGCAAAGTACATCAGCTTTACTTCCTAGTTACTATTAACAGTGTTAACCTGAAACAGAAGTTACAAGGTGCTACTAAAATTTACTATTAGGGCCTACAATACTGTATTTATACTGCACTCATACTTGCTCTTATTCTTGTAATAAGTACTACTCTGATGTTCACAGCTGGCTCTATGGCATGGAGTCACACAGCCCAGATTATGCACAAGCAGCCCAGTTCCAGGAACTATCAAGGGACCTACAACAGACATCTAAGGAGGTAAGTGAGTGAAGAGAAATTACCTTCTAGCTTGTCCAGAGGGGGGAATTGAGGGTCATGTTGTGTAGTACATCTCTGACTAATGAATCTCCACTGAAGACATGGGATGCAGTGGGAGCTGTCTGCTTGGGATGGGGCTGCCAGAAGAGCTAAGTCACTAGTGAAAGTGGGTAATGGCACCCTGTTGCAGCCACTGCACCCTCCCTTAAGTTTACATAACTCACAGAGCGTATAATAGAACTACAAACAGAAAATCCCCTGAAGGCTGCATTTGTGATGGCTACATGACTGGATCATGGCAACCTGTTAGTCAGTGAGGGGGATCAAACAAAAAATGATGCTACTTCCATCTGTAGTTTTTTTTCTCAGATGTGTTGTTATTCTCAGTCACCCCTCAAAGAAAAAATAAAAAGATATGACATATGAATATCACACTAAAAAATGCTGTACTGCTTCTAAGTTAGCCTTACATAATAATTACGGTACATCTTAAGAGGTAACCATTTGAAATGCTGGGACCAACATGAGGTGACTGAATGGCCGAAAAATCAGACTTGCATCAACTAAGTCAAGATGCCATTTCTCGGAATATTCCCTTTTCTCTGAAGTACAGCGATCTCAGAATTGATGTACACAAGTTCGGGAAGGGGTGGGAGGCTTACCCCCCCCCCCCCAACAAAAAGACATTTAAAAGAGAAGAATGATCTTCAAGATTCATTCACTTTTCTCCAGTGGTTTTGATCATTTTTTTCACCTTTTCAGCACTCTGCATTCCTAGTGCCGATTCTTCAATAAGGAGCCTCTTAAACGGTACAGCAACAACCATCATTTTCTGAGCAGAAAGTTAATAGGGTTATTTTGGTTAAATTACACACAAACACACAAATATGTAGATAAAGCCTCCTGCTTGAATATTGTTAGAATAACAAATATGAAAGGAAAATATTAGCTATCATTTTGTATTTGAACCTAATACCTCCAGCATTCAGTGGCTTCTGCTTAGGAACTATTAGAATGTCAACATGCTGGGGGGGGTTCCTGTCTGAAAGGGAAAAGCTCTTAAGGAACAGCAATATATATCTACCCAGAGGCTCTTGTTGGTCCACTGAGTGATAATAGCATGGAATGATGGATATCTTGGCTTCAAATGACAGGTAATACTTTCCTTTCTTACATCTGTTTTTAACAGGATGTTTTGTTTATTCTGCATAGGAAAGAAAATTTCTAACTGAGAAGAAACAAATTGTGAAATATGTGTTCGCCAGTATTTCTGCATGCTAAACAAAGTCAGGAGAGCAAAAGCAGACTCAACATTGACAGCTGCTTTGACCTCATTCCCCCAAATTCTATCCTGGGTACCTCTCTTTTCCATACATATATATAACCAACTCCACCAAATGTGTGAAATGTGAGAAAACAGCTGCAGTAGTAAGGTTGGGAATTGACATTTTTAATTGCAGTTATATTTCTGCAACTCTGAAATACATTTCATTAGACAGAGATGCTAAATGCTGACGCCTGCAAAGTAGAATTAAAAAAATATATATATATATTTTACTTAGCAGCATAATGGATCACTCCATTATTTCTGATTCACATTATGTTTAGCATAACTCCACTGCAGCATTATGTAAATGTTAGCCGAAGTGACTGTGGAAGTTATGTTTTTAAGTCAAGACAAACCTGTTTTAACTATGTCATGAATAAGGAGCATAGCAGATGGACATTTGGTACACTGTGTTTTGTAACATGAGCTCTCACAAGAGAGGCCTTTCCATCTCACTGTCAGTAAACAAGTGCCTCTAAAGATAACTTTTTACATGTGAAGTACAACTCACACTGACTTTTAACTGGCTTCATCTACTGCTAAAGCATTGTTTTACGTCTCCCTAAGGGCACCTTGGTTAGCATGACATTACAAAGATCTCTATTAGTCTGATTGTTAGTCTCCATCAGTCAGTCTGCATAGATCATGGCAAAAATAAACTGTAAACAGACAAGTGCATTTCAGTAAGAAGTTACTATTATGGATTTTATGGTTCACATTGCTAAACAGTCTCAATGGCTGTAATTTTGGTGATAGGCTAATGATGTCTTATGTTTATTATTCCTGTATGTGTGAACCATGACCAGCTGCATTTGAACCTATACCAGTAAGGGTGAACCTTTTGGGTTCAGTGTATCAAAAATTCGGAAAATGCATAACGTAACTCTGCTGGTGTGACCCCCCCCCCCCCCCAACAAACATAAATAAATAAATAAATGAGGGATAAATCTCAACAGAATCTGGGACAAATCTAGAAATGAGACATGGACAGTTTTAAAACAAAAAAATCTTGCTTTTTTTCCCACTTTCTGAAATTTAAAAAAAAGTTCAATTACAGATTTGCTGTTCTGAACTGTTTGTAAGTTTCTTGGAGGCCATTGCTTACTTGGGCTAAAGGGAAGTCTCTGTGTTCATCAGTGGCAGTGGTAAACACTGCCCCTGTGGGAGTGGTTACTGCCTAGAAACTGTAGTTTTATTGGCCATTTTGGGTCAATTCCAAACTCCTTGATCCCCCTCTCTTAAAACCCTCTTTTGCGCGTTTTTGCGCATAGCACAGCACCTCTTAATCAGGTTTAAAGTATTCCCGGCTCCAGAAAGTCTGTTCTTCACTTTTTCCCTTAGAACTGTTCCAAATCTCAAAGTAAGCACTCTATTTTCCTTCTAAAACCCAGCAGTAGCTAGGATAAGTGTCTTATAAGTAAGCACTAATAAACTAAAGCACTACACCCTCTTATACTCCATTTAAGTACTTGGCTCCCTATTGGTCCTTTTTGATCAAGTCAAAAAGTAATTCCTTATACTATTCTGGCACGTTCAAAAGTCAGTTTCAGGTTTACTCTCCAGTCCAGCTGGTGAATATGGGAATCTTGAGGCAATGTTACAACTGCCTTATGTACACAGACCACCCTCTCCTTTTCCCAACAAGCTCAAATATATGTGAGAGATGCAACTATATAGCCAAACTGGAGGCTGAACTCTCTCAACATGTACTGGCACGGTCAGTCTAGAGGAGAAGTAATCACACACACACCACAAATCCAGTTTCACATAGACCTATCGCAACAGCAAACCAAACACATAAACACACAAAAACATACTCGGAGGCTCTAAATAAAAATCTGCCCAAGCAACAGAGACCTCCAAAGCAGACATCCAAGCAACTGCTACCCTACAACAATACCCACGTATCACATAGTTCACAAAGTCAGTGTGCCACACAGTCACAGCCCTTAAGGCTAAACAACACACCTAATACACTTGTAATAGGTGACTCTATTGTCAGACACACTGACGTCCCTTTCACTAGGCTGAACAAGGAGAAGGTCACTGTAAGCTGCCTGTCGGGTGCCAGGATCCGCCACATAACACAAGCACTCAGGTCACTCCAAAGCAAGTACAAATATGATTCCGTCATTGTCCATGCTGGTGTGAATGACCTGAGACGTACCTCCCTGGATTACATGAAAAGAGACATAGAGGAGCTCTCTGATCATGTGGCCCAGGCCGGCATGACCCTGACCTTGAGTAGCATCTTACCCTCACCAAGAAGGATACCACAGTATAAAGACAAAATGATCGATTTCAACAATTGGCTAAAGTATTAGTGTCACTCAAAGGGGATCCAGTGTCTGTCAGCCTGGGATGACATGCTTGACAAGCCACATTGCTTTGCTACGGACAGTTTGCACCTGTCACCCCTGGGTTTTCGAATACTGGCCAAGGCTCTTGCCACCCCCATAGTGCCTTTTTTAGGCAAGGCTCAAAAGACAAACCCACCTCCTTAGACAACACAAGGAAAAAGAAACTAAGGGTAATGCTGCTCAACGCCAGAAGTCTAAACCTCAAGATGCACGCACTCAAGGCTCTCCTCAGTATGGAGAATATCGAGAATATCGATATCTGTGCAGTAACAGAAACCTGGTTCAAGGCTCCCGAGAGCACCCCAGCACTACCAGGCTATACCTCATACCATGCTTTTCGGCCCCAAAACTCAGACCAAACCATAAGAGGAGGGGGGAGTATCCATATTCATCAAAGATACCCATACCTCCAGGCTAGTGGCACTGCACGAAGTATCTGAGACCATCCATGTGCAACTAACAGTGGGCAAAACTGCCTTCCAGTTTGTAGCCTGCTACAGACCACCCTCCCAAACTCAGGAACCCCACTCGGCTTTCCTGAAGACACTGGAGAATATGAAGGTCTTTCCAAACACCATTATATTGGGTGACTTTAACTACCCAAACATAGACTGGGAGCACTACTCAAGCCCCCAACACCCTAGCCCAACGGTTCCCACAATTTATAAACTCAAATGCTATGGAACAACTGGTCACCACTCCCACAAGAGGGGAAAACATATTGGACCTGATCAGCACCAACATGGGGACTCTATGTTCCATACCAGAGGTATACCCCTCATTAGTAAGATCTGACCATAAATTAATCACTATGGACATCCATATCCCGTCCCCACCCCCAGCAAAGGAAACCACGGTCAAAAACTTCTCAAAAGCAAACTTCCCACTTCTCAAAACCGAGGTGGAATCCTTCAAAGCCCCAGGGCCAGTGGAAAATACGGCCCAAACCGCAGAATCCTTTACAAACGCATTCTATGGATACCTACAGGAATGCATGGATCGTCTTATCCCAAATAAAACCAAGACACACTCCTCCAAAGGCAGGAGACATGTCTGGTGGACCCCAGCCATAAATAAGCTGTACAACAGAAGGAGGAAGCTACTACATGATACAGCAAAATCCTTGAAAGGTAAGGCAACTCTGATCAGTACTAACAAGAAACTACGATCCCTCATAAAATCATCTAAGGCTAGCTTCAAAAGAAAAATTGCACAAGACGCTAAAGATAATCACAAGGCTTTCTTTAGTTAGGTCAGAAACCTGGGTGGAAACTCCCAGATATGCCCTAAGTTAGTGCAAAATGACAAAAAAATACACTGAACCCACAGACATTGCAAACATCCTGGCAGACCGGTTCAGTGCAAACTTCTCCCCCCCCTCCCCCCCAAATGAGCAAATGACTATCCCAACAGAGTGCAGCCTCCCTAACATCACAGATGCACAGGTGAGAGCTGCCCTCTCCAAAGCAAAAAACACAGCATCAATGGGACCGGACGGTGTCCCGGGCTGCGTTTTACATGAGTTCCAAGAAGAACTAAACCCTCACTTAAAATCACTGCTCAGTCTCAGCCTTACAACAGGATATGTACCCAAAGAATGGTGTACAGCAACAGTGGTTCCACTCCAAAAAGGTGGTGCCACAACGGACCCCGGAAACTATCGCCCTATAAGCCTAACTAGCCTGGTCTGCAAAGCTATGGAGCATATCATCATGGAACTCATAAACAAAGACATTGGGAACCTCCAAACACTGGATCCTACCCAAGTCGGCGTTTTTAAGGGCAGATCTTGCCTCTTGAACCTGGTCAATTTCTTTGAAACAGTCCCCAAGGCCATAGACGAAGGGAAGGTAGTCCACACAGCCTTCCTTTACCTTGCAAAAGCCTTCGACACAATACCCCACTTGGGCATCATAAATAAGCTCACCAGCTTAAATATCAACCCCTATGTCACAAGATGGGTTGCAAACTGGCTTAGGGATAGAACCCACATGGTCAGAATTGCAGGTGCCACGTCAGACTCTAAACCAGTTACAAGTGGCGTCCCACAAGGCTCAGTCCTGGGACCTCTCTTGTTCGGTATATATTTCTCTGAGGTACAGGCTAACACAGGACGACTATGGCTGACAAAGTCTGCAGATGACTGCAAACTGGGGGCCATAATCGACTCACCGGCTGACTCAAGCATCCTCCAAAAAGGGTCTCACAGAGACGTTTAGCTGGTGCCAGAGCCATGGCCTAAAGCTAAATGCCAAAAAGTGCATAGTCATCCCCTTTGGGAAAAACAAAGTGCCCACAAATTACCACATAGGTGGTAATCCATTAAGTACGGAAGAAGTAAGTAGGGATTTGGGGACCCAAGTAGATTGCAATCTCTGCTTTGACAATCACATTGCCAAAGTGGTTAGAAAGACATTCTATATAGCCCACCTTATCACGAAGGGGTTCACATCTAGATCAAGAGAGGTCACTGTGCCCCTCTACTCATCACTCATCAGGCCCATAATTGAATACAATGCCCTATTTGGGATGTACCTTACTCGACACCTGCTACAACTAGAAAGACCCCAAAAGTACCTCACCAAGAGGATCAAAGGACTCAAACAGATGCCCTACGCAGTTAGGCTAAAGAAACTCCAGCTCTACTCAGTTGCTTACCGCCTACTCAGAGGCGATCTGTGCCTGACGTATAAAGCCATGTCCAACCCAGAATTAATGGACATGCTCCACCTCAAGAAATCCAAATCCATCAGAACTACCACGCTCCAGTGACTTAAACCTCAGCACAGAAATAAACAGAACATGCTGGAGGGACAGATTCATATCCCAGGGGCTCCCCTCACTCTGGAACAAAATCCCAATCCATGTCAGACAGAGACCCTCAATGACCCTCTTCAAGAAGAATCTTGACGTTTGCATGGGAGATCGTAAATTTACCCCTGGGATCTCTTCCGTGTCACTGCTAGAACGAGGCACGGTAAACTAACCTTAAATGGGCTATCTTCTGTGACCTACTATACAGAGGCACAGTCAACTAATCTAAGAAGGGTGGTGAAAGCCAAACACACACTGGCTAGGCTTGTAAATGCCCTAGGGCAGATAGCCTAGTATCAACCTATGAACTAGTACTAATAATTCGAGACACAAAAGTGAACGTGAATTAATACACAGTTTCTGAAGTAAAATAAGTATATGAATGTAATTATTGTTATTATTAAGTGTAAAAAGTTGCCAGTTTTAGGAGGGATTAAGAGGGACAGTTGAGAGGAATGTAAAACAGCACATGGTTAGAAATGCAGACTACTTTCACTTTTCAGAAGTGTAACCACGAAGAGAAAACAATGTCAGCACTGCCCTTTGCAGAGTCTATCAAAACAGTATACCAAAATATAAAAATACAACAAGTCCCAAAGGTATGAAAATACGACAAAAAGGCCAGTAAAAACTATAAAAATCACCAGCTTGCACTTTATTAACAAGAACGTCTCAAGTCTCTAGTGCTTCGGCAAAAAATGCCTACTGGGAGTACATCAGTAAGGAGAAAACAGTGCCATTTTATGCAAACAACAACTATCAATTATGAAACACTTAACTAATTAATATCTAAAACATTAAATGCTGTATTTCTATTATACTTAGAAAACAATTAATACTGAATGTTCATGGAAACTTTTGATACAAGTCCACAAGGACTTAAAGTACAAAGAAGTTATGTCTTACCATAATGTTCCATCTGTATTGTTGATCCTCATTCAGTCATTACGTATGAGTATCAGTTCCGAGCTCGGAACCAAGCCGGCCATTTTCCAAGCTCGCGTCAGCTTCAAACTCTTGAGCTAAACTCTTACCCACAATTCCCTTCTCCCTGTTACCTCAGATTGAGTTTGCAAGTTAAAGAAGGTAGAGGCTACCTCTGGTCAAATAACCTAAGAGAACTGGATGGTGAGATCCACTAGAAACCATAGGAGGGTGAAGGAGGGAGGGTCGTAATGACCGAACAAGGATCAACAATACAGACGGAACGTTATGGTAAGACATAACTTCTTTATCTGATATTGTTAACCCTCGTTCATTCCTTACGTATGGGACAGAGTCCCCAGCTACCTCTATTCCTGAGCACCATAGAACCGAAAGATGCTCTTCCCCTGGAGGCCAAATCCAATTTGTAATGACTGATGAAAGTATGAGGCATAGCCCAAGTTGCAGCTGCACAGATGTCATGTAAAGCAGCTCTGGCATGGAAGGCAGCAAAAGTTGCCATTGACCTTGTTGAATGAGCTTTCATGGTAGTAGGCAACGAAATATTACATTGTGTGTAAATAAAGGTCACACAGTCCTTCAACCATCTAGCTAATGTGACCTTAGCAACAGCTGATCCTAATCTAGGTCCAGAAAAGGCCAAAATAACTGGTCAGATTTACGAAAAGGTTTAGTCCTGTTTAGGTAAAAACAAACTTGCCTGTGAATGTCAAGATTATGTAGGCAATACTCTCCTCTGTTTGAATGGTTGGGAAAGAAAACTGGCAATTCAATGGCTTGATTAATGGACATTTCAGAGATCACTTTAGGCAGAAATGACGGATTCGTTTTCAGAGACACTCTATCTCTATGAAAAATCAAGTATGGACTCTTGATACATAAAGCTTGAAGTTCAGAAATACGTCTGGCAGAAGTAATGGCGACCAAAAACAAGGTTTTCCATGACAAATACTTGAGGTCGCAAGAAGAGGCTGGTTCAAAAGGTGCCATTTTCAGAGCTTGCAGAACTAATGATAAATCCCATGGTTGAATAGGTTCTCTAAAAGGTGGCTTCAGATGATTCACACCTTTTATGAAGGTCTTGCACAATTTGTGGGACATAAGAGAGGAATCTTGGACACCCTCATGAAAACTAGAAATTGCAGCCAAATGAACTCTAATGGTAGAATGGCTGATTGAAACAGGTCGGCCAGATAGTCTAGTATTATCGACACTGGTGCTGAAAAGGGGTCTACTTGTTTATCTTTCAGCCAACAGGTAAATCTTTTCCACTTGCTCACATAAGTAATTCTAGTGGAGGACTTATGAGAAGCAATGAAAATATCATGTACTGGTAAAGAAAGATCACTCTGTCTGGCAATCAAGGGAATTGGAGTAGCCCAGCAGTTAGCTTCAAGCTGTTCAGGATGGGATGAATCAGGTTCTGTGGGTGTGAGATCAACTCCAGGATTGGATGGAGGATCCATGGTCGATCTAGTAGGAGAGGCCAAAGGAATGGGAACCAAATCTGTTGTGGCCAATATGGTGCTATGAGGATTACCTTGCTCTTCAACCACAGGGCTTTCTTCAGAAACTGGGGAATGAGAGGAAAGGGCGGAAATGCACAGAGAAGACCCGAGGGCCAATCGTGGACTAGAGCATCCCTGGGTGACTGTCCCGGAGGGGGAATCAGGGCATAGTAGTTGTTGCATTTGTAGTTGGCCGGGGATGCAATGAGGTCGCAGCAAGGACGGCTCCAGTGGTGGAAGATCTGATCTGCTATCACGTTGGAACTCCCGGGAATGTGCGTTGCTAGAAGAAAACGGTTGGTAGCCATTGCCCACTGCCATATCCTCATGGCCTCTCGACAAAGGGGGTAAGATTTGGTTCCACCTTGCTTGTTGATGTACCAGACCATGTTGTCTAATTGAATCACAATTGTCCCAGACGGCAGCAGGGGATGGAATGCTTGCAACGCCAGAAGCACCGCCCTCAGCTCTAGAACATTTATATGCAGATGGGCCTCCGGTTGGGACCAAGTGCCTTGGACTGTCTGTCCCTGACATAGCCCTCCACACCCCATCAGGGAGGCATCCGTGGTCACTGTGGCCTTGGGTTGCTGGGGGGAAAAAGGGCGAGACCCCTGAGAGAGATTGTGTCTCATCCACCAATTTAAATCCTGTTTGCAGCTGTGGGTTATTCGAATCATGGCTGAAAGAGGATGCTGAAAAGGATACCATTGGGTGAGCAGTAGCCATTGTAGTAGCCTCATGTGAAACCTGGCCAGGGGAACAATGGTGATGGAGGCTGCCATGGAACCCAACAGCTGTAGAACCGAGTGAGCCGTGGATTTTTCTTTTGAACGGATTGGAATTAGTTGTTGCTTTATCCTTAAAATTCTGTGCTCTGGAATAGCCGCTCTGCCGTTTTTTGTGTCCAAGATACCCCTATGAATTCTGTCGACTGAGATGGGGTGAGACTGGATTTCTGCCAGTTTATGGTTATGCCTAGCCTTTGAGCAGTGAGGAGAGAGTATGCCAGGGCGTTTTCCAGTAGATGTCTGGTGGGGGTGAAAATGAGCCAGTCGTCTAGGTACGGAAACACGTGGAATCCTTGAAGTCGCAAGTGAGCTGTGACAACTGCCATGCACTTTGTGAACACTCTAGGGACTGTAGAGTCAGAAGGGCAGTACTCTGAACTGGTAGTGACTGGCTCCCGCATGGAAGCGCAGAAATATTCTTGATGGCCTGTCCACCTTTATGTGGTAGCACGCATCTTGAAGATCTATAGAGCACATCCAATCATCTTTTTCCAAAAGCGGGAGGACAGACTGTATAGTAACCATCCGGAATTTTTGTACTCACACAAACTTGTTCAACACACGGAGGTCCAAAATTGGTCTCCAGTCCCCGGTTTTCTTTGGCACCAAAAATAGTCTTGAGTAGAATCCAGATCCTATCTGGTCTGGAGGGACTATTTGGATGACTCTTTTTCTTAGCAGTTTTTCTATCTGTAGTGCTGCTTCTTCCCTTTGACTGGGTGGAACGTCAGGAAGATTTCTTGACGGGACGGGACAAAAATTGAAGGGGATATGATAAAGTACAGTTGTGTACCTACCATAAATGTAGATGCTCGAGTGTATTTACTGTTGCAGTCATTACTCTTGGGTTATCCTGCTGACAGGCTACCCGCAGTCAGCCTGAATTCCAAAGTCTTGGGTCAGGTGTCGGTTGCGGTCGCCTCTTCCCTGACGTCAGTGCGCCAGGGGTATAAAAGATGCAGCCAACGCCATTTTCTTAAGTTTTTCTTGCCCCAGATGTCAGGTGCCCCCAAAAGGGTAGGCTAAAAAATTATGCCAATAAACATGCATGCACTAAGGTAAACATTTCCTTCATCTACAAGCAAATACACCACATAGGTTGTATAGAATAGAGAAGTACAGATAGAACTGAGTAGTACAGAAAAGTCCCAGCAAAAGAAAGGGGGATGGTGGGAGGGTAACCTGGACTGCAACAGTGAATACACTCGAACATCTACATTTATGGTAGGTACACAACTGTACTATGTTCATCATGTTTCACTGTTGCAGTCATTACTCTTGGGTTGAATCCCAAAGCTGAGGATGGGTGGTTGGGCTAAATAGGATTAGGAGAGGCTATGAAGCCCTGCAGAACTGCAGTGGCAAAGCCTGCGCTGGATTTAGAGCAGAGAGGTAAGTGGTAGTGCTTTGTAAAAGTGTGCACTGAACTCCAAGTTGCAGCCTCTAAGATGTCTCTGGTTGGTACTCCTCTGAGGAAGGCTGCTGAAGTGGCTGCTGCTCTGGTTGAATGTGGCCTAATGCCCTTAGGCACTGATTTGCCATGTTGTGAGTAGCAGAAACGAACGCAATGGCCTATCCATTTTGAAATAGTATGTTTTGAGATGGTCTTTCCTTGTGTTCCTACAGCATATGCCGCTAAAAGTTGCTCAGTCTTTCGGAAAGCTTTAGTTCTGTCCAAGTAGAAGCGTAGCTGTCTGTGTATGTCAAAAGAATGCAGAAGTCTCTCACCTTTGTTCTGTGGGTTTGGATAAAAGGTAGGCAAGTGAATGGTTTGTTTAAGGGCCACACTGGACACCACCTTAGGCATAAATGTCGGGTTTGTCCTCAAACTGTCTGGATGGAAAATGATAAAAGGTTCCACAGCCATGAGTGCCTGTAACTCTGAGACTCGTCTTGCAGAGGTTATTGCTAGGAACAGAGCTGTTTTCCAGGATAAGAATTTTATATCAGCTGTTGAGGCTGGCTCAAAGGAGGCAGTGTGAGTTTTTCCAAGACATAATTGAGGTCCTATGCAGGTATTGCTGCTCTCCTTGGAAGTCTTATGTTTTTGGCCCCTCTGAGGTACTGCCTTATTAAAGGATGAGAAAAGATAGGTGGTTCCGTATTGTAATGGACTGAAATGGCAGAGGCATGGATCTTAATTGATGAAAAGGATAGGCCTTTGTCCAGCGTCTCAGTTAAGTATTGTAAAATCTGAGGAATATTTGGTACAAATGTGTCAATTCCTTGTGCCTGGTTCCAAGCACAGAATCTCTTCCATTTTTCTGCATAGGATTTTCTGGTACTGGGCCTCCAAAAATAACATCTATCACAACCATGTTGTCAGATTTAAGGTCCTGAGTTGGCTGTGCAGGATCTGATTGTTTTGTTGGGTCAGTAAGTGAGGAATTTGAGGCAATGTCCAGGCTGGACCTTGAGTCAAGTTCTTTAGGACTGGGTACCAGTGCGGGTGTGGCCAGTCTGGTGCAATCAGTATAATTTTTGGCTTCTCTTGTCTGACATTTAGGAGTACCATGGGGAGGACATGCAGCGGAGGAAAGGCATATACTGTTAGGTTTTTCCAGCTGAAGGATAAGGCATCCACTTTCCAAGCTTGCTTGTGATAAGTCCTTGTGCAGAATCTCTGTAGTTGGCAGTTGTGAGGGGAGGCAAATAGATCTATGTCTGGGCATCCCCGTTTCTTTGTTATCATGCTGAAGACTTGTGGATCCAGTTTCCACTCGTGGGATCCATGAGGTTTCTGCTTAGTTCGTCTGCCAGAGTATTTATCTTTCCTGGCAGGAATTGTGCTTGAAGGTGAACTTGATAAGTCAATGCTGTGTCCCACAAAGTCATGGCTTGTCTGCAGAGGGGGTAGGAATGTGTGCCTCCCTGCTTGTTTATGTACCACATGACTGTAGTATTGTCCGTCTTTATCAGTAGCTGTCCTGGATTAAGTAAATCCTTGAAAGCTGTCAGGGCATTCTGAACAGCTAACATCTCTTTTTGATTGATATGAAGATGCATCTGGCTTGCGGGCCATGTGCCCTGAATACATTTTCCTGCCATGTGGGCCCCCCAGGCATAATCTGATGCATCCGTTGTTAGTGTCTGCCTGGCTGTGGGTAAAGTGAATGGCTGTCCCTTGTTGTGGTGACAGGCCTGTGCCCACCATCGAAACTCCTGTTGCAGGCAGGGAATGAGGGTAATTAATGTTTCCAGGCTGTGGCAATGTTGAGTCCAAACACTTTTTAGATACCTTTGTAGTTTCCTCATATGCAGTCTGGCATATGGAATTAGCAGAATGCAGGATGCCATGAAGCCCAAAGCCTGCAGAATTTTTCTTGCAGATAACTGGGTCTTTGTTGCCAGCATTTTGAAGTAAGAAGTCAGTTGCCTTTGTTTGTCTGGCGTGAGATAAGCCATCTGGGCAGTTGTATTTAAGCTTGCACCCAGGAATATTATCGCTTGAGAGGGTACTAGTTTTGATTTGTTTTCATTTACTATGTACCCTAGGCAAATTAGTCATCTTTTTACAAACGCCAGATGCTTTAGTAGAATGCCCTTGTTCTCTGCTTGAATAAGGCAGTTGGCCAAGTAAGGATATATTTGAATTCCTCTTTGTCTGCAAAATGCAATTCCTGGTGCCAGGCATTTTCTGAAGACCCTTGGCGCAGTAGATAAGCCAAAGGGCAGTGCAGAGAATTGGTAGTGCATTGAGCCAGCTATGAATCTGAGGTATCTTCTGCAAGATTGTCCGATTGGGACATGCAGGTATGCCTCTTTTAGGTCCAAAGTTACAAGCCAAGCCTTCTTGCCCAGCATGGGCAGAAGCTGCTGCAGAGTCAACATTTTGAATTTTGGAACATCCAGAAATGTATTTAGAATAGACAGGTCCTGTAATGGTCTCCAGGCTTTGTTCTTTCTAGGTACCAAGAAAAGTCTCGAGTAAAATCCTTGTCCCTGCTCTTGCTGTAGTACTCGCTGAATGGCCCTCATGTCCATGAGGGATGAAACTTGCTTTTGTGCCTCTGCCCATTGATTGTGTGGTAGGTCTGGCATACCTTTTGCCCTTGGCAGGGTGTGAAAGTGGAACCTGTAGCCCTGAGACACTATATTCAAGACCCATTTGTCCTGGGTGATCATGTGCCAATTTTGTGAAAAAAGTGCTAGTTTTCCCCCTAAGGGGGCTGCCAAAAGATAAGTGCTTGGTGCTGGCAGAGGAAGGTCATTGGGACTGTTTCCTGTATCGCTGTGATTTGTCTTCTCCGCTTTTGGAGGTAGAAGCACCCCATTGTTTAGGCCTGTATGAGCCTTGGAGCTGGGATCTGCCTCTGGGGTGTCTGTATCTGCCTCTTTGTGGCCTGTCTGACACTGGAAAGGACCAATTCTTTGTAGGCCAGTTCCTGCTAAATCTGGGTGGCTGCACCTGTAAGAAATCCTTAACTGTCGGCATAGATTTTGCTTTGTCCTCCATTTTCTTCAACACCTCTTCTGTTTTAACACCAAACAAAGTATCATACTGTAATGGAGCATCTAATAATTTTGCTTTAACATGATCAGGCAGATTCTGTTCCTTTAACCAAGCATGCCGCCTAATGACAGAACCCGTAACAGCGGCCCTGCAAGAGGCCTCCAGAGAATCAAAACCACATTGCAAAGTATGCTTTCCCACTTGTTCAGCTGCATGCAATAAATCCTGCATTTCCTTGTTTTCTGCACATTCAGAATTTGTTAACATTTTCTGTTTAAGCAGTGACATTAAGTATTGCTGATATTTAAGCATATGAAATTGACAATTTAAAGCCCTCACAGCCAAGATAGCAGAAGTGTAAACCTTTTTCCCCCATCTGTCCAATGCCCTTGAATCCCTATCAGAAGGGATAGGGTTTTTTGCAGTGGAAGCCTTGACCCCTTTGGGACCCTGAGAAATAGTTTCTGGGTCAGCAGCAGGGTTTTTATAAATAAATTTATGTGAATCTGGAACCCTGTAGTATCTGTCTGGCTTAACAGGTGCAGGGGGTAAAGAGTCAGGAGACAGGCCGGACTCTGAAAATACATCATCTACAATGTCTAAAACAGGGGGATAGCAAGAGGCCTGTGCTGAGGTAGTAATAGAAAGTCTCTGAGCCTTTTCTTAGATTCTGAGTAGTCTTGGCTCTCCCAGTGGAAGTGCTCCCTCATGGTATGCAGGGTTTCCCCAAAAGAATAATCCTCAGGAGGGGAGACTGAAGGGATAGATTCGTCAGCACCGGAATCCTCATAGGGAGGGAGAGAGTATTCCTGTTCAGAAGAGGAGTCAGCGGAAATGGAAACCTGATCGGAAGATTCATATTCTATCTCTTGCCTAGGCCTCTTATCAGGAGGGGGATGGGAATCCCTGATCAAAGTAATTAGGTCTTCGGCCATTTTGAGCACCTGTTTTTTAGGCATGGAGGCCTGTCAATAGGCTTGCTGCACTTGTTTCTTTATCTTTAGTGGTGCTTTAGTCTTTGCCTTTGAAGCTGTAGTCTGTTTTATATATAACTGTGTAGGCCTGAAAACACCCTCAGAAGCCGATGCCTGCTCAGCGGCTCAGGACCCATCTGAGGGAATATTTTCCAAGTGTCCAATACCTTGATTTTCCAGTGGCCTAGTCTGCTCCATGTGGGAGCTGGAAGCAGCCTGCGGCTCTGAGGTAGCGGGCGTCAGGGGCTGCGAAAGCACCTCACTGAGAACCGGCAACTGGCTTAGAAGAAGCCTCGTCGTCAGTTTTGGACCTCGGATGCTTGTCCTTTTCCTTGCGTTTCTTGTGAATTGCGGTAGTTGGATGGCTATCCAACGACATCGTGTAATTAAATCTTTGGCCAAAGTAATGAAATGCAAAATCGTACTGACGTGTACCGTACGTTGGTTAAATCTAGCACAAAACCTGCAATTAGCAACACTGTTATCAGGGCCTAGGCAAGGAATACAATAAGAATGGAAATCCTTATGAGGTATTTGCTTCCCACAAGAAATACAATTATTAACTTTTTCTGACATCGTCTGGAGCAAGAAAAAAAGTTTCCCCAACAGGGTACTTTAGCTTTAAATGAAGACTTCGGATCTGAAATTCGAACACGAAAATCTCAGGAGTCGGCCGACCGGCACTTGCGAACTGCTTCTGCTTCGGGCACCACGCGGCAAGAAAGACTGAAGAAAATGGTGTCGGCTGCATCTTTTATACCCCTGGCGCACTGACATCAGGGAAGAGGTGACAGCAACCGATGCCGGACCAAGACTTTGGAATTCAGGCCGACTGCGGGCAGCCTGCCAGCAGGATAATCCAAGAGTAATGACTGCAACAGTGAAACACGATGAACATGCTCTGGTTATGATCCTTTGTACCCAAGAATCGGTGGTGATGGTTAGCCAGGCAGAAGGGTACAAGGAGAAATGTCCCCCAACCACCTCCAGAGGAAAGGAGTTGGGCTACTCTTCAGGAGTGCTGGTAGGATTGACCAGGGAGAGAATCCCTGGAACGCTGGTTATGCGGTCCCCCTCTGTCCCGAAAGGAGAGTCTTCCCTGTGAGTTTTCCCCTCTGCCTCTGGGGGAGATCTTGGCCTGTGTGTCACGGAAAGGACCCTGAGATTTCTTGAACCATATCTTCCCACTCTTTTGGTTTCGGGAGAAAGCACGCTGAAGGGAAGAATAATGGACACCTATGGCAGAAATGGTCTTACCGTCTTGTTCACATCTGGCCAGTGTGCTTTCAACTTTGGGCCCAAACAACGAGGAGGGCTCAATGGGGGCATTAAGAAAGGAAGACTTAAAAGGTTCTGTGAAGTTGCACAAGCGCATCTAGGCGTGTCGTCTCAAGACCGCAGCTGAACCCGCCGCTCTAGCTGTTCCTTCTGATGCGTGAGATATCAATCGCATAGAGGAGTTAGCTATAGACTCAATGATGGCCAGCTGAGAGGCCACTTTGTCACGGACCTCATCAGACACTGCACCATCCAAGGTTTCAGACAGCTCAGAGACCAGATCCCTTTGAAGCCTGGTAAAATGTGCCATATAATTCAGGGACCTGATAGCAGAGGTTGCTGAAGCAAAAGTGCGCTTCCCTAGTCTGTCCAGGGCCCGGGACTCTGTTAGGCGGATGGACAGTCTGGCTTTCTTCTTCTGCCAGATCCTTTTTTGTTGCGGCCGCCACCACCAAAGCATCTACAGGAAGACCTTTGGACCAATGGGGATCTGAAGCAGGAGTGGACAAGATCTTATCAGGCCTCCAAGGAATAGCTTCAACAGTATCAGGGGCATTCCAAGCATGTTGCACGATGAACTTGACAAGTTCATCGGCAGGTGCAGTAACCCAGGAGGTAGGGGGCCGGGCACGAAAAACCTGCAGGAACACAGATTCCTCAGGGGTCGGATTAGAGGGCTGCCAGTCAATTCTCTGTTTCAGGATCTCAAGGATATCGCCAAAGGATACCTCAGAAGGTGACCGAGGGGATCCTTCCCCCTCATCGAAATCTGTCTCTTCGGTGAGAGACTCCTCTGTGGAGTCCATGTGCTTCCTCTTATACAAACTTTTCCGGTGGACCTCCTCAGCGGGAGAAGCTGGGAAAGACAACGGAAAAGAGGATTCCTGAGGGAATGTGTCCTGAGGCCCTTGCACCCGGAGTTCACTGGGTGCGACTTATGAAACCAGTGTACCAGAGGAGGGCGGAGGTATAGACAGTCCAGTATCGTCAGCAGCAGCGAAAGCCTTCTCCATTAGTTGGAAGGCTGGTCCACCCGGAGAGGAGGGTATGTCGAGGACAGGGGGCACTAATCCCCTAAGTAGCTCAGCCTGCCGACTCGGAGTCCCTGGATGGCTGTGGAGCAGCAAGCTATGCGTATCACAGCTGACATCCGGGGTCGTAGCAAAACTTACCTGCCATAAAGGAAACTGCGGTTCCTTAGTGAGATCCATAAAGGGAATCGCAGAAGGGGAAGACAGTACTATAGCCAAGGACTTCAAAGGCAATGAAGGAGGAGAATAAGAAGGTGTCTTTGGAGATGGGTGATCACCTCCCAAGGAAGGATAGTTCTTGGGGGGTGGAATACCTCTGGCCAAGAATTCCTGGTCCAAAAGACGCAACACATCATGTTCAGAAAGACTTCTAGTGGACCTCACCGAAACTGAAGGAGAAACAGGCCTGTCCACAAAAGAAGCAGACTCGGTGCCCATCTCATCTGATCGCACTGAGGACAACGATGCCGAGAAAAGCCTGAACTACTGTATTCTGCACCGAAGAAGTCATTGGTGCCGATGTCATTGTCTGCACCGACACAGGGATCGGTGCCAAAGTGGTTGTCAGTATCGAAACTGGAACCGACAAAACTGGAGTCAGAAATAAAGGCCTCGGTTCCAAGGAAGATCTCGGAGCCGACGCGGTCAAGGTCTGCACCGATACAGTGGTAAAGGTCTGAACCGAGGAGCCCCTCGGTGCCGATATGTAGAAGGCTGCAGGAGAGGACAGAGCCGAAATCACTAATGAAGCCGAAGGTCAGGGCACCAAAAGCACTGGGGCTGACAGAGAGCTCTGGAGCCGAAATTTTAGCCTTTTTAGATTTTGGTTGTTGAGAGTCCCCAGCCGGGGACAAAGGCAATGATTTAGCCTTAGTAGAAACATGCATTTTCTTATAGGCTTTAGGAGGGGTTGAGACCTCTGACTCAGAAATAGCCTCTGAAAAGGGAGATTTTAGAAGTCCCTTCAGTATCAGCTTATTTTTCCTTTCTAACAAAGTTCTATTAGAAAAGTTTTCACATATAGTACAAGGTGGTTCAACAGATAAATGGGAAGCTCCCAAACAATAAACACAAAGTGTGCATCAGAAGTAGGCAGTTTGTGCCCACAATCAGAACACCGCTTAAACCCTGGACTACCCTTTTTATCTGCCATATTAACAAATAGAAAAGTACCAACAATGGTACAAGAGAATACCCGAAGGTATGAAAAAGAAAGGGATTACCAACGATGGTAAGGAGAAATTACCTCGCGGTAAAAAGGGTAAGTAAAGGACAGAGAAGAAAACCTGAAATTATGAATGCTAGATGCGATAGGGCAAGAGACAATAAAATATTAACTTTTCTGACAGAAACGTAATTTGTAAAGCAATTAAACAACAATTGACTGTACTTAGCTCAAAAGAAGTAGCTTGACACGACCGAATGGCAACGTGGCAAATGAAATCTGAGGTAACAGGGAGAGGAGAATTGTGGGTAAGAGTTTAGCTCGAGAGTTTGAAGCTGACGCGAGCTTGGAAAATGGCCGGCTTGGTTTCGAGCTCGGAACCGATACCCATACGTAAGGAATGAATGAGGATTAACAATATCAGATTGTATTTTAAAATATAAATACTTTCTTTATATGACAAATTATGTGTATTTTTTAACTCAGAGTTGCCAAACCCCAATTAACTTGTTCTAGAATGCTGGCTTGCAGAGAGTCTGGATTGATATTGTGAAACAACTTAAAATGCATGGCAACAGGACTAGCAACTTTTTCCATTTTTATGTCTCTAATGTGCTCCTGCAGTCTCAATTTAAAACTTCTCTTAGTTTCACCTATATAAAAGAGACTGCAGGAGCATCTGAGAACATAAATAACATTAGATGTTACACAAGCAAAATGTCCTTTAGGACTAAAGGGAACACCGTTGATATAACTAAAAAAATTAACAAGATATTTGCATGCTGAGCATCTAGTACAACCACTAGTGCCCAGTATACCTAAAGTGCTGCATAACTTATCCACTGGCTTAACAAATTTGCTGTGTACAATATGTTCCTACCTCTTGTGTACGAAAATATAGGAAATCTGCATAATGTATCACAAAATACTTTAAATTTAAATAAGAATGACCAAAAATGCTTGATTATCTTAACTTGTTCATGAGAAAAAACATTGTAAGAAATAACTATATACATTTGCCTGACTTCTAACTTATAGTGTCTAGTATTACTGCCAGTATATCCTCTGCAGTGTTTCATAACAGAGGTACAAGCTGCTGACAAATTGTTTTGTACCAATGAATTATTTTTAGTTTAACCAGTGCCTTCTGGATAGCTTTCATGAAATAACCCCTTCTCAAGAACATATTTATAGAAATACACATTTCCTTGTATGTAGACTCTCAGTAACTCTCCATAGGGTAAAGTATCCAGCAGATGATATGGATGGCAACTGGTTCTATGTAAAAAATGATTACTGCTGTCAAACTTTCGATGAATTTTAGTTTTAATTTTTCCCCCACTACACCTGTTAAATCAATATCCAGAAAACTTATAGTTTGGCCCTGTTGAAGCCCATCAAATTTTATTTGAAACCTGTTTACATCCAAATCTTTAACAAAGGCAGATAATTAATTAGTCAACCCACCCTTACACAAAAATACTAGGTCATCTATAAATCTATAATAGGAAACAACACATGTGTCTATATAAATATTCCACCTCATAAAGGCCCATAAAAAGATTAGCAAAGGCAGGTGCAAATGACACACCCATGGCAGTGCCTATTTCCTGAACATAAATATCTTGACAAAAACAAAAATAATTATTAGTAAGACAAAATTCTATCAGTTCTAATACATAATTATTAGTGGACTGTCTCCTAAGAAAACCTTAGTAGCTTCTGAACCATGTTGTTTTGTATAGAAGTGTATAGACTTTTAACATCAACAGACACCCAATACGTCTTCAGTCCACTCAACGTCTTTTATAAATGATGGTAGCTTCATTACATAAGGTAATAAATAACTGCAGAAATACACCTATGTTTTGTAAAAAATAATGAGTAGCAGAGATAATGGGCCTTCCTGGAGGGGGGGGGGGTGTTGCATGCTTTTATGTAGCTTGGGTAAACAGTAAACATATGCTATAGAATTATTTTCATTATATAGCTTTTTATCTGCGTCTTGTTTAGAAAAATACCCAAGTCTGTAACCTTTAAAAAGTAAATGCTGAAATTCTTTGTGCATTTTGATAGTTACTCACTGTCACCTTAACATATACTTCAGTATTACTAAGATGTTCCAAACACATTTCCATGTACTGATTAGCATGCATTACTACTACTAAACAATTCCTCTTGTCATAGGTTTTAAAGACCAATTCATGTTGTTCCCCCATATTTTTAAGAATTTCCATTCATTTTTTTGACAAATTGTAAGAAAAATAATTCCGTTTGCATAAATTCTTTACATCTATGTTCTAAAGAAAAGTTGACCATAGCTGAAAATTGTTGCACACCCTCGTGCAGAAAAGGTGGGACAAAATCACTGGAACACTTTACAGATGTAGTGTCATTAGCAGTAACCATTTAACTTCGCTATATCAGAAGAGCACAAATAAAAACTGTCATTTGTATCTGAAATGTCTTCGGTAGAAATTAAAGTATCATTAATGCCTGCATCTGAGTTATTTCTAGAAAAATAAGCAAATGTAATTTCTACACATTCTGTATACTTCAAGTTTAAACATATAGGGTCTAGGCATCACAGAAGGCACAAATTTAAGACCCTTATTTAAAATATACATTTGTATTTCACTCACTTCCTCTTGTGATAAATTTATAACAATGTTATTATCACTGTTTACACCAGAATCACAATACATAAATTCAGTTCCATCTAGTCCTTTTGTTATGCTGTTGGTAAGCTCCTCTATTAGTAAAAGTTTGTTGTTGGTGGTGAAAACCATCCCCGGTGTTTCTTTCTGAATCCGCTGTTCTCTTACCATTCCGAAAATTATTGTTGAAATATTCAAGCTTTTGAGCTGGAGGGAAATGTGGATATTACTCGTCATCCATATCCCAGTCTGTAGAGCCTCTAGAAGTGTCTGAAAACACTTGATGTGAACTGCCTGCACCATTATAACCCCTTTTGGCACTATTAACAAGCGGTTGACGTGGTTTGGTCTTGTTTGCTTTCCAAATGAAAGCCCTAAGGTTATTGTAGTTCCTTGAATCTCTTTGTAGTTTTGTTTTTTTTCTTTTTCATGAGATACTGTTCAAGATCGATCAGTTTGTCATTAATGTCAACTAGCTGGGTCTGTAAGCGAGCGGGACTAATTTTGGCTGCCAAAGAGTTACACACAGTAGAAATTTCTTCCTTCAGCTTTTGCTGCAATAAAGTGTCATGTTCTATAATGATATTTACCCACTCAGTGGCACACCAATGAGTGGCTGCAATCCATCTATCCTGAAGCCATTTTTCTGCTTCATCAGAAACATCAAACGATTTAGATGGATTTTTAAAGGTACGCAGTCCCCTCAGTGTAATGTCAAGCTGAATACAACACTGCAGGCTCAAAATGTTAGGATAAACTGCAGTTTCTTTCATCATAAGCTGTTCTAGCTTGTAAATGATATCAGACACACCCGTGGAAAAAGAAACAGAGTGGTTCTTACCCACACAGTCAAAAGGATTAGCTATACATTGTTTACGACCATCTTTAATAAGATGTTCCCAGTTGATAAAATTCTGCTCACCTCTCAAACCAGTTCCTGAAGACGTCTCTCAGTTAGACAGCACATACTGATCCATGCTGTTTTGAGTAGCATCCATACTCTCATCTCTGAATCCTTGGTAGTTGGTTATTAGGATCACAGGCAATATAGCAGCAACAAAAAAATATATACCAAATATCTTTGAGGTTAATAACTTCCTTACCTTTGCAGCAGTGTTTTTGGACTTGCTCCTGGCACAAAATAAGTCAATGCACTTCACAAAAGCAATGAATGCAAAAGCAGTGTTTTTGGTAACTCAGTGTTGGTGATTTCTCTTATGTCATCCAAAATGTTTTGGTGAGTCACTTTTGACATACGTGTCACAGGTTCACCATCACTGACCTATACAGTGCATAAATTAGTTGTGGGATAAAGTGTGATAAAGTTGTGATTATCCTAAGAATTATGTCTTCAGTGGAACCAGATCACAAATAAAAAAATGACCCTAATACAGTGGAACCAGATCACAACTAAAAAAAGGACCCTAACAAACCAGTCCACCTACTGTTTCAATAAAAAAGTCAGTCAAAAGAGTTTATTACTAACGCAACGCTATGTGAATGGCAGCCATTAACATATGTTAATGACAAGAAAGTGTAACAAAATGTTTATGTTTCAGAAAAACATGTCACAGTAAGCAGTAGTTGTTGTCTTTCGGCTTTTCCCGGTTAGGGGTCGCCACAGCGGAACTCCGGTCCGCTAATGACTGGCAGGTTTTTTTTTATTGTGTTGAGTTGCTAGCCCGATGCCCAACCAATGCATGTCTTTCGAACGCCCACTCGACTGCGAGGACGACACTACATTTTTTTATGCAAAAGAGCAGCTAGGAAACTATGGGTTTTCACCAAGCCATATATCAACCATACAGAAATGTACTGGCCACTTCCTGCTTTGAAAAGCATCCTGAGACTTGCACATTTCTGTAATTGTTTACAGTACTTGTATGCTTGGGAGTTGACATGTTTACTTTTCTACCATCCAGAGCTTTCTCGGTATCAGTTTGTTGTATAATTATTACAAGCAGGTATAAATAATGGTGCTGGACCTGCACTCCTATCATCAGACAGGTGCTCCCCCACCACCAGTCCGTTACTTTATTTTCAAAATGTAATGTTCCTTAGAAAGGCAAAAGGAAAAGTAACTGCTTCTCAAAACGCTGTGTCATCCTATCTGACTCTAAGCTTCCTAAACCACTTCATAAACCCATGTCCTCTTCTTCCCCCAAATCATTTTCCAAGTAATGAATTCCTTCCAATATTTTTAGGATTCTCAAATGGAAGGTGTCTTTTCATTGGCCAGAGGAAGTATGAAGTCAGAAATATACACACACGTAAAATAAAGTTGTATCAGTACACCATCCACACTGCGCTTCAGATACATCTCTACATTTCTTAGAACTATAAGAATACAAATAACCAAACAGAACAGTCATCGGTGCTTACAACTAAATAAGTGCATGTCTGTCACCCCACTATTTTCCTACTGTTACACAATCGTCTTCATCATAGTGTCTGCACCCACAGGTTTACAGGTTCATAGGTAGTTACTAGATTGTAGTGTAGAGGGCTACTGAGGAATTGAAGGAGCTTAACACACATTCCCAGATGCTCAAAAGCACTGTCTTTCCATCATCACTCTCACATGGCAGAAACCACAGAATGTGATAACTGCTGTAGTCTGCAAGCTACTGAAGTCAAATTGCATTTAGTGCACACAGGGGAAATAAAAATTATCAACACTGTGATGCCCCAGCACTGGTCCAGAAATCAAGGAGCCTCAATCATCACCACTGACAACAGTGGGAAACGTACACACTGTGAGGATGACATGTACACACACAGTAAAGTACAATTTACCTTAAGAGCACATGGAGACCAGTCAGTCTGGGGCAGGATTCTCCCTCCTTCTCCAGATCCCCAATAAGACTCCCCACTGGCACAGCTATAGGGTTGAGATCTCAGCTGAGTGGCCAAACCAAGATCTCCAGTACCCTCACTGTCCAACCATGGCTTCATGTCCCTGCCCAAGTAGCTGAACACGCACACTTTTTGAGATTTGATTTGTACACAAACACACACACACTCCTGAGAAAGGCTGGCACAGGTTTACTAGCTACGTCCCCTCCTGCCCAGACTATAAAGTAGTTCTGACTGCTCAGTCCTGGGTCCTCTCCTGTTTGGCATCTACTTCCCAGAGGTCCAGGCTAATACATCAAGTCTTTGGCTAACGAAGTTTGTAGACAACTGCAAACTAGGTGCCATAATAGAATCGCCTAATGATGTGGACATTCTACAAAGGGGCCTCACTGCGACTGATGCTTGGTGTCAAAGTCATGGCCTCAAGCTCAATGCCAAGAAGTGGACTGCCATCCCCTTTGGGAAAAACACTGTACCCATGAACTAACACATAGGTGGTAGCCTACTAAACACCGAAAGTGTAATAAGAGACCTTGGGACACAGGTGGACAGTAGTCTCTCCTTTGATAATCACATCACCACAGTAGTCAGGAAATCCTTCTATGTGGCACACCTCATCACAAAGGGGTTCACCTCCAGAAAAAGAGAGGTCACTGTACCTCTCTACTCATCCCTCCTCAGACCCATTATAGAGTACAATGTCCTGTTTGGCATGTACCTCGCAAGACATCTAACAACAACTAGAAAGGCCACAGAAATACCTCACTAAGAGAATTACCAGCCTCATACAGATGCCATACACAGACCATCTCAAAAAACTTTATCTCTACTCCCTCACTTATCGTCTAGGCAGAGGCGACCTCTGCCAAACATACAAAGCCATGTCAAACCCAGATCTGTTGGACATGCTAGACTTAAAGAAGCCCTAATCCCCCCAAGCCACACTCTCCAGGGACCTAAATCCTGCCACCACAATAAACAGAACATGCTGGCGGGATAGATTCCTGTCCCAGAGACTTCCCATGCTTTGGAACAGACTACCCATTCATGTCAAGCAAAGCTCCTCATTAGCCTTCTAAGAAAAATCTCGACAATTGGATGGGAAATAGGAGACTCACCCCGGGGATCACTTCTGTGGCTATATAGGCCTCAGGGCTGACAGCCTAGTACCTACCTATGAATAGAATTGGGGACAAACTTTCTGTAGTAGCCTACTGTCCCTAAGATTACCCTCACCTGCTTTTTGGTAACAGGGGCATGCCATGCCTGAATGGCTTCCACTTTGGCAGGTTCTGGTCTGATCTTACCACTCCCCACTCTATGTCCCAGGTAGGAGTCCTCATTCAGACCCACCTGACATGTGCTGGGCTTAATGGCCAACCTTGCTCTCTGTAGTCTGCCCAGCACCTCCCAGACATGCTGAAGGTGCTCTTGCCAAGAATGGCTGTAGATGGCAATATTGTCCAGGTAAGCAAGGGCGAAATCTCCTGCTCCTGCTAGAATATGATCTACCAGCCTCTGGAAAGTCACTGGGGCATTTTTCATCCCAAAGGGCATCTTCATGAACTCATACAACCCGAAAAGAGTCACAAAGGCTGACCTCCCTCTAGTGCCAGGAGTCAAGGGTACCAGCCAGTAACCCTTGGTAAGATTAATAGTGGTAAGATAATTAGCCCCCACTCATCTTCTCTAGGGCTTCATCTGTCCTAGGCATGAGGTAAGCATCTGAGACTGTGTGGCTATTTAATTTCCTGTAGTCCACACAGAACCTGATGCTGCCATCCTTCTTTGGTACCAGCACCACTGGGGAGGCCCAGGGATTTCCCCTAGTTCCAACATTTCCTGCATCTCCTCCCTCAGAGTCTGTTTGACTTTCTCAGGCACGCTATAAGGGGCCTGCTTAATAGGCCTTTGGGGTCCTGTATCCATATGGTGGTGCACCCTGGTTTTCCAGTGAACATGTCCCCAAACGCCTGTACCACTGCTCGGATTTCTCGAACCTGGGTAGGGGATAGCTGCTGCTACCCCTTCCACTGAGGTGTCAGTCCAAGCCTCACTGAGGAGATAAGTCACCAGATTCCCCCTCAGACTCTTCCTGTCACCCACTGTAAATACTCAGCACAAGGCCCTCCCTATCATGGCAAGGTTTCATCATGTTAACATGGTATAATTTATGCCCCTGCCTCCTGCCTAAGCATCTCTACCATGTAGTTAACATCACTGACCTTTCTTACCACCTTGAAGGGTCCATTCCCAGGCTGCCTGCAGCTTGTTGTGTCTGACAGGAATGAGAACCATTACCTGCTGCCCAACAGCATATTCTCTGTCTCAAGCATTCCTGTCATACCAGACCTTTTTCTGCTTTTGGGAGTCTGCCAGGTTCTCCTGGGCCAAGTCTATAAGCTCCCTAAGCCTTGTCCTGAAGTTTAGGACATAGCCGCAACAGACTCCTTGTGGGATTCACACTCACCCTCCCACTCAGCTTGAATCAAATCTAGAAGCCCCCTCATCCTATGCCCATCCAGCAACTTGAAGGGTGAAAAACCTGTGGATTCCAGGGGTACCTCTCTGTAAGCAAACAGCAGATGGGGCAGATAATTGTCCAACTCCCTCTTGAACTGGTCTGCAAATGCCCGTAGCATGGTCTTGAGGGTAGAGCTTAACTTCTCAACAAGATCATTAGTCTGGGGATGGTAGGGGTGGTCTTTAGGTGCTTCACCCCACAGTGGTTCCACAGACAAGCCAGCAGGTGTGATGTGAAATTGGCACCTCTGTCAGTCAGTATTACTTTTGGGAAACCTACCCTGCTGAAAATATCTAACAAAACATTTGCCATCTTTTCTGCCTCAAAAGAAGACAGAGCCACCGCCCTCAGGGTATCTGGTAGTATAATCTCCCGCCACTAGGATATACCTTTTCCCTGTGGAACTTGGGGTACTCAGAGGCCCCGCAATATCCATAGCTACCCTCTGAAACAGCTCCTCAATCACAGGCAAAGGCATCAAAGGAGCTTTCACCTTGTTCATAGGTTAATGTCTCCTGCCTTGCCTATCTTTTGGCATTGCTCACAGGTCCTGCAGTATTCTGTTACATCTCTGGAAATCTCAGGCCAATAAAAGTTCTGCATAAGACATCTCTTTGTATGTTTTCTGCCCATATCACCTGCAAAGGGAATATCATGGGCTATGGCTAGAAGTTTCAGATGGTAGGCTACTGTCACTACCAACTGCTGTATTCTCTCACAGTCTAGCCCTCCCTCAGTGGTCCACTCTATATACAGTAACCCTTGTCCTAGTATACAGATTCCCCCTTCCATTGAGAATCAGATACCTCACTAGCCACCTCCCTCAGGTATTGTAATGCAGGGTCTGAGAGCTAACCATGTCTCAACAGTCTCTTTGTAACCCTTCCAGCTCCTATTCCACAGGAAGTCTGGTATTCTCTGACAGCGGTACCTCACTCTCAGCCTGGGTACTACTACTACCTGGGGACTACCCTTGCAGTCACACTGTCCAAGGGAACATCAGTACCCACAAGCAGCTGTGGCTCACCTTCAGTCTCAATGCCACAGGGTAGCTTCCTCCCTGTAGTAAGCTGTAGAAACGTTCCAAAAATACGAAAAACACACTGAGAAACCAGGCAATAATCAGGATGAACTCCAAAAGAAAAATTCTCACTCTCCAGATCAGATTTAAGCGCTTTCATTCACTTTTATTAGCGTGAACTTCCTCAGAAACATATTTTTATAAAAAAATGCTGTTTAAATACTATTTCCACAGGAAATGATGTCATCAATTTAAAAATCAATTGATTAATTGATAAATGAAATACATTCATTATTCCTTATAAAAATCACATTTTGCTCATATTTATGTCACTTTCTCACTATTAAATGAACTTTAAAGTTTCAAAAAAACTCCAGTTTGTTCATAGTTTTTGTCTATATTTTTGCTTAAAATGACTACCTGTTCTTATTTTATATGTGTGATCTGCTTCTCTACCTTAATAGTCTTATTTAATCAACTATCTGTAAATTAAGAAGCATTTCAAATTTATTACTTCATTTAGCCCTGGTGTTTGATCTGCCCCAAAGACCAACTGCCACAGGGACTCCCTACATTCCAAAATGTTATTCAGGTCCCCAGAAAATAATTCCTTTTTAACTCTATCTAAAATGAAGAATTCAAATTTCTTAAAATCTTTGCATGTGTCTGCATGCCTAGCTAATGCGTTGTTTTTATCCTTCTTTTTTATTGCCAAAACATGTTCATACACTCTTCTCTTAAATACTCTCTTTGTTTTGCCAATGTAGTAATCCTTACATGATACACACGTTGCCAAGTACACTACTAGCTCACTATTACAGTTGTAATATTCCTTAGCCCAAAAAGTGTGATTTAGATGTTCTACTGTTACAAACGAAGTGTTGCTCATGTATCTACATTGTTTGCAATTGGTACAACTGTACGTTCCTTTCTTGTTTGTACAACTCCTTTCCAAATTTCTACCTTCACTTTTACCTGATTCTAACAACTGTTTTAAATTTGTAGTTTTTTTATAAGTAAATTTAGGTTGATTTCCAATGACTGAAACCAAATCCCTGTTGCCCATAATGACTTTCCAGTTGTTTTCTATAACTGATTTGATGTTCCACATTTCATTGACTATGGGCAATGGAAACGCTATTGAAAATTCATTAACTTGTTTGTCAGTAATGTTACTGTTCGTACAAATAACTGATGCTCCTACTAGTATTTCCTCTGAATACAGAATTGGTTTTGCTACTCCTTTTCTCAGGGGTATGACCTCTCTTTCTATTTTCTCCAAAAAGTTCTTTTTGTACCTTCTTCTCATAAATAAACTTCTCAAAAGGGCCAATTCTTTCAAGAAAGTGTCTTCGTCAGATGTTAATCTACTTAATCTAATGATCTGCCCTTTAATTACTCCCCTTTTCATGTGTGTTGGATGTAAACTGTCTTTGTGTAAATAACTGTTTGCGAAATATGGTTTCCTATAAATCTTACTACTAAAGGTATTTGTGTCATTATTTATACTAAGGGTCAGATCTAGAAAGGTGATGCTTTTGCCAAAGTCACCTATTTTGAAAGACAAAAAGTTGGTAGTCTGATTCAAATCCTTTACCAATTCCATAAATTCATGTTTTTCTCCTTTCCACAAAAATAATAAATCATCAATGTATCTGCGATACATAGAGACTTTATTAAACAGTGTGTGTGTCTTCAAGAATCTTGTCTCCCAACTTGCCATTACAATATTGGCAAAAGAGGGGGCTACCCTAGAGCCCATGGCTACTCCACACTCTTGTTGGTAAATGTTGTTACTGAATTTGAAAAAATTATTTTCCAATACTAGCTCCATTAAGGTGCAGAGTGAATTTACCTTTGTCCCTGAAAAATCCGTGTGTGTATTCAAGTACTCTCTCATAAATTCAATACCTGTCTCTTGGTCTATACTTGTGTAAAGATTTTTTACATCTAAACTCCCAAAATACAGGTCTTCATTTCCTACGTTGACATTCCTTATTAGTTCTAAAAGATTCCATGAATCTTTAATAAAAAATTCCGACCTCTGAACTATAGGATTTAGTATGTTGTCTAACCAAATCGAAATGTTTTCCGTTTTAGATTGTTTGGCAGAAATAATAGGTCTAAATGGTGGCTTGACTTCGTTGTTTTGTATTTTGGGAATACCAAAAAATACTCCCAACCTGGGATGTTCTTTGTGTAAAAACTCATAGTCTAATCCATTTAGTTCATCTTGACAATACATGTCAAACAAAATAGTGTCTAAAATCCTAAATTTCTTAGTCACTAACTCATAGTTGTCTTTACTATAAGTTTTTTTGTCTTGTAATAGATCTTCTATAGATGTTATGTAGTCCCTGTTGTTCATTATCACTATTTTTCCATCTTTGTCTGCCTTCATTATTCTGATGTTGTTATTTTTAATCAGTGTCTCTAAGGCAGATAATTCTTCTTCTGTTAAGTTGTTCGTATCGTGAAGGATACTAATGTTTCTAAAATCCTGTTCACATAACTTCTGAAATACTAGTAAACTGTTTGTCAAAGGAGGATTATAAGTGCTAGGGTTACTAATAGTACTTCTGTCTTGCTGCTTCTGAATACCTAGATCTTCCATGATATACTTCAAGTTTAACTTTCTTAGAAAAAGCCTAAAATCTATTAAAAGTTTCCCTAAATTCATGTTATTAGTGGGAATGAAATTAAATCCCTTTTTCAAGACACTTACTACTGCAGGACTGATTAGTAGGTCAGACAAATTGGTTATTACTACTTCGTATAAGTCACAGTTTACTTCCGAGGAAGCCATCACCATCTCCTTCTGTTCCTTCCTCTGCCCTTCCCCCGAAATTGGGTAGTATTGTGCCATCTCATAGTCCTTTTGTTCTGTTCCTGGACTTTCTGAAAAGGGGTATTGTTTTCAGAAAGATTAACCACCTTTTCTGCATAACTTGTATCAGTAGTGTTCCTGTTTGGCACTGCTTTACTATTAGTGGGCAAAACTGGAAAATCTTCCTGTGATTTTTCACTTGTGTTGATCCCACCTATAGGCTCCACTCTATGATTTTTTTCATTTGTTAGCCCTACTTCAATTTCTGCGCCATTCTTAGAAGTGGTTCCCTGTGCTGATGTTGAAAAATCAGCCTGGATAATGTAAGCCTCATTGTTTTTGTAAGAAAAGATGTCTCTTCTTAATTTCGATTGCTTCCTAGCAATGATGGTAGCCCTCTGTCTTTCTGCTTTTGTCTCAATAGCATCATACATGTCTGAAAAACTGACAAAACTGTTATATTTGTGTAACCGCTCATCCAAACTTTTTATTTTGTCATTCAGAGCGATTAATTCATTATTATAATGTTCTATGAGCAAGTTCATCATTTTAATGCCTGTATCGTTGTATAAATTTATCAGTTCTGTTGTTAGCGTGTCTCCGGGTGACGCGCAATTAGGAAACTTCGCTGTTCTCAAGCCTCTAGGCACAATCTTTCTATTAACACATTCCTTCAGGTATTGTACCTCTAAGGTGAGTGTTACATGTTTAAAAATATATTTTTCTAATTCAAAGATACTTTTCTTGCAAGTTAAAGTGTCATCGTTACTTAAACTTACAGTTGCACCAGTGGGCACTTCTCCGATGTCTGCGAATGGATTGCCAGTGTCTTTATTCACATAAATCCAAATGTTACCCTCGGAAGGTAACCGTCCTTGTGTTTGTCCACCATTACGGTTCTAAATTTCCTCACAGGCTCCTACGTCAGTTCCATGATGCGAGGCTACTTCCCCTCTTGGATTTAAAGGAACCTTCACATTTCCTTTATTAAACGGAATTGTCCGACTTTGTAATAGTTCTCTCACAATTTTGGTGACTGTCTCTATTATTAGATGTTGAGATTCTGTAGATTCCGAATCTATAACTTCAAGATCCGGTGCTGAATCCGGTACAGAATGTATGGATAAATTGAGGAGTGTGTCTTGAATATAATCCTCGGCAGCCATACACGATTAAAGTCTGGATACAAAAAAACGAAAAAAGCTGTAGAAACGTTCCAAAAATACGAAAAACACACTGAGAAACCAGGCAATAATCAGGATGAACTCCAAAAGAAAAATTCTCACTCTCCAGATCAGATTTAAGCGCTTTCATTCACTTTTATTAGCGTGAACTTCCTCAGAAACATATTTTTATAAAAAAATGCTGTCTGCACCTTAATGGAGCTAGTATTGGAAAATAATTTTTTCAAATTCAATAACAACATTTACCAACAAGAGTGTGGAGTAGCCATGGGCTCTAGGGTAGCCCCCTCTTTTGCCAATATTGTAATGGCAAGTTGGGAGACAAGATTCTTGAAGACACACACACTGTTTAATAAAGTCTATGTATCGCAGATACATTGATGATTTATTATTTTTGTGGAAAGGAGAAAAACATGAATTTATGGAATTGGTAAAGGAATTGGTAAAGGAATTGTAACACTCACCTTAGAGGTACAATACCTGAAGGAATGTGTTAATAGAAAGATTGTGCCAAGAGGCTTGAGAACAGCGAAGTTTCCTAATTGCGTGTCACCCGGAGACACGCTAACAACAGAACTGATACATTTATACAACGATACAGGCATTAAAATGATGAACTTGCTCATAGAACATTATAATAACGAATTAATCGCTCTGAATGACAAAATAAAAAGTTTGGATGAGCGGTTACACAAATATAACAGTTTTGTCAGTTTTTCAGACCTGTATAATGCTATTGAGACAAAAGCAGAAAGACAGAGGGCTACCATCATTGCTAGGAAGCAATCGAAATTAAGAAGAGACATCTTTTCTTACAAAAACAATGAGGCTTACATTATCCAGGCTGATTTTTCAACATCAGCACAGGGAACTACTTCTAAGAATGGCGTAGAAATTGAAGTAGGGCTAACAAATGAAAAAAATCACAGAGTGGAGCCTACGGGTGGAAGCAACACAAGTGAAAAATCACAGGAAGATTTTCCAGTTTTGCCCACTAACAGTAAAGCAGTGCCAAACAGGAACACTACTGACACTAGTTATGCAGAAAAGGTGGTCAATCTTTCTGAAAATAATACTCCTTTTCAGAAAGTCCAGGAACAGAACAAAAGGACTATGAGATGGCACAATACTACTCAATTTCGGGGGAAGGGCAGAGGAAGGAACAGAAGGAGATGGTGATGGCTTCCTCGGAAGTAAACTGTGACTTATATGAAGTAGTAATAACGAATTTGTCTGACCTACCAATCAGTCCTGCAGTAGAAAGTGTCTTGAAAAAGGGATTTAATTTTATTCCCGCTAACAACATGAATTTAGGGAAACTTTTAATAGATTTTAGGCTTTTTCTAAGAAAGTTAAACTTGAAGTATATCATGGAAGATCTAGGTATTCAGAAGCAGCAAGACAGAAGTACTATTAGTAACCCTAGCACTTATAATCCTCCTTTGACAAACAGTTTACTAGTATTTCAGAAGTTATGTGAACAGGATTTTAGAAACATTAGTATCCTTCATGATACGAACAACTTAACAGAAGAAGAATTATCTGCCTTAGAGACACTGATTAAAAATAACATCATCAGAATAATGAAGGCAGACAAAGGAGGAAAAATAGTGATAATGAACAACAGGGACTACATAACATCTATAGAAGATCTATTACAAGACAAAAAACTTATAGTAAAGTCAACTATGAGTTAGTGACTAAGAAATTTAGGATTTTAGACACTATTTTGTTTGACATGTATTGTCAAGGTGAACTAAATGGATTAGACTATGAGTTTTTACACAAAGAACATCCCAGGTTGGGAGTATTTTTTGGTATTCCCAAAATACAAAACAACGAAGTCAAGCCACCATTTAGACCTATTATTTCTGCCAAACAATCTAAAACGGAAAACATTTCGATTTGGTTAGACAACATACTAAATCCTATAGTTCAGAGGTCGGAATTTTTTATTAAAGATTCATGGAATCTTTTAGAACTAATAAGGAATGTCAACGTAGGAAATGAAGACCTGTATTTTGGGAGTTTAGATGTAAAAAATCTTTACACAAGTATAGACCAAGAGACAGGTATTGAATTTATGAGAGAGTACTTGAATACACACACGGATTTTTCAGGGACAAAGGTAAATTTACTCTGCACCTTAATGGAGCTAGTATTGGAAAATAATTTTTTCAAATTCAATAACAACATTTACCAACAAGAGTGTGGAGTAGCCATGGGCTCTAGGGTAGCCCCCTCTTTTGCCAATATTGTAATGGCAAGTTGGGAGACAAGATTCTTGAAGACACACACACTGTTTAATAAAGTCTCTATGTATCGCAGATACATTGATGATTTATTATTTTTGTGGAAAGGAGAAAAACATGAATTTATGGAATTGGTAAAGGATTTGAATCAGACTACCAACTTTTTGTCTTTCAAAATAGGTGACTTTGGCAAAAGCATCACCTTTCTAGATCTGACCCTTAGTATAAATAATGACACAAATACCTTTAGTAGTAAGATTTATAGGAAACCATATTTCGCAAACAGTTATTTACACAAAGACAGTTTACATCCAACACACATGAAAAGGGGAGTAATTAAAGGGCAGATCATTAGATTAAGTAGATTAACATCTGACGAAGACACTTTCTTGAAAGAATTGGCCCTTTTGAGAAGTTTATTTATGAGAAGAGGGTACAAAAAGAACTTTTTGGAGAAAATAGAAAGAGAGGTCATACCCCTGAGAAAAGGAGTAGCAAAACCAATTCTGTATTCAGAGGAAATACTAGTAGGAGCATCAGTTATTTGTACGAACAGTAACATTACTGACAAACAAGTTAATGAATTTTCAATAGCGTTTCCATTGCCCATAGTCAATGAAATGTGGAACATCAAATCAGTTATAGAAAACAACTGGAAAGTCATTATGGGCAACAGGGATTTGGTTTCAGTCATTGGAAATCAACCTAAATTTACTTATAAAAAAACTACAAATTTAAACAGTTGTTAGAATCAGGTAAAAGTGAAGGTAGAAATTTGGAAAGGAGTTGTACAAACAAGAAAGGAACGTACAGTTGTACCAATTGCAAACAATGTAGATACATGAGCAACACTTCGTTTGTAACAGTAGAACATCTAAATCACACTTTTTGGGCTAAGGAATATTACAACTGTAATAGTGAGCTAGTAGTGTACTTGGCAACGTGTGTATCATGTAAGGATTACTACATTGGCAAAACAAAGAGAGTATTTAAGAGAAGAGTGTATGAACATGTTTTGGCAATAAAAAAGAAGGATAAAAACAACGCATTAGCTAGGCATGCAGACACATGCAAAGATTTTAAGAAATTTGAATTCTTCATTTTAGATAGAGTTAAAAAGGAATTATTTTCTGGGGACCTGAATAACATTTTGGAATGTAGGGAGTCCCTGTGGCAGTTAGTCTTTGGGGCAGATCAAACACCAGGGCTAAATGAAGTAATACATTTGAAATGCTTCTTAATTTACAGATAGTTGATTAAATAAGACTATTAAGGTAGAGAAGCAGATCACACATATAAAATAAGAACAGGTAGTCATTTTAACCAAAAATATAGACAAAAACTATGAACAAACTAGAGTTTTTTTGAAACTTTAAAGTTCATTTAATAGTGAGAAAGTAACATAAATATGAGCAAAATGTGATTTTTATAAGGAACAATGAATGTATTTCATTTATCAATTAATCAATTGATTTTTAAATTGATGACATCATTTCCTGTGGAAATAGTATTTAAACAGCATTTTTTTATAAAAATATGTTTCTGAGGAAGTTCACGCTAATAAAAGTGAATGAAAGCGCTTAAATCTGATCTGGAGAGTGAGAATTTTTCTTTTGGAGTTCATCGTGATTATTGCCTGGTTTCTCAGTGTGTTCCTCCCTGAAGTAACCACCTCACCAGTCCAGGCTGCAAGTGTGTCTCCCCAGGCTACCACAGCCCCACATGCTTGTCTCCAAGCCTGACTGCGTGTAACGGCATGCACACAAGGTACTGCATTATCAAAACAGGACACCTGCAAGTATATCCTCAAACACACTTACTTGCTGGCTTCCTTTTCCACCCTCCCAGTCAAGGTGAACCCTAGTCAAAGGTTATTTGGAATGGGGTCCCTCCTAAAACTCTGACTGGAGTAGTCTGCCCCAGCAAATAGTGTGCCTCTTTAACCATTGCAGGCTTCACAATGGTTAGGTCAAAGGCTGTCTTTCTGTTAGCAATGGCCTTTTTCCCATTTACTAAGATAGGATATAACCTCTTGTGGTAGTTTGGTACTCTTCTTGTCTCAAGTCAACTTACTGCTGGCATTTTGTCATTCACACTTACTGGCTCTCCCACCTTTTGTTCCCCACCTTGCCTCAGTGGACATCTGTATGCTACATGGCCCAATGGTTGCATTCAAAACATTTACCCCTTGGCCCAGGAAGTGTACCTGGACTAGTGGCTTCCCCTGCGACTGGCGGACTTTGTTAGGGCAGTCTGGACTGCCCACCATGGGTTCCCTTGGATCCATGAGCAGCACTGGGTATCTCCTTCCTGTGCAATGATGCCTTGCTTGCTGGGTATAGGTCTCCCTTTTTCCCCAATTCATCTGCTGTGTTACATTCTCTACCCACTAACCAAACTCT